>NC_056749.1:200447588-200580088 GCF_019279795.1 Protopterus annectens
CATGTATACAGAATGATATAGGGATTAATTATTTGAGGTTATATCTTTTGAGTAAAGGAATGAACAATACTGTTATGAACATCACCATGCTGTTAGAGATGGTTCTCAATAATAATGTATTTACCTTTGATAATGAATATTATCTTCAAACAAGCGGTGTAGCAATGGGCACTTCATGTGCCAATTCATATGCTAATTTAGTATTGGCATACTGGGAGGCCACTTATATACTAGAACATCTCAGATTCTCTAAATTCATTAAAAAATTACAAACGTTTTGTGGACAATGTTTTTTTGATTTGGGGAGGAGATCTGGATACTTTAGAAGATTTTATTACGTATATAAATGGAACCACAACTTTTTTTTTAACACTAACGAGCACAGTATCACAGATTAAGATTGACTTTTTAGATGTCACATTGAAGAAAGATAAAGGTATATTGGCAACAGAAATATATAGGAAACCCTGTAGGAGGAATGGTGTCCTACACAGGGATAGTATGCATCCACCTCACATACATAAGAACATTAAGAACCAAATAGTACGTCATTCTCGTGTAATAAGTGAAGATTCTACCTTCTATAATGCGATTACAGTAATGGAGCAAGAGTTTATAGATAGAGGATATCGTGGTAGGGATCTTCGGACTTTTCATGATTTACAACGTGAGCGTATAGCGTCACCTTATATTAGAGGTGGATGTACTACCTCTGACGGAATAGTCAGAAGGGAAGAGAGGAAAAGAAGGTTAGTTATTCCATTTACTAATAATAATACTTCTATTGTGAATATAATTAAGAAGAATTGGAATATTTTATTATTGGATGAAAATATTAAGGAGTTGGTAGGTGATAATCCAGCTTTTAGTTACAAGAATACCAAGTCTCTCAAGCGTATGCTTTGTTACGATAAGAGAACAGAGAATAGTATTATCTCACGAAGGAAGGGAACACATGCTTGTCGTAGCTGTAATCAGTGTGAATTCATACTGAACTCTAATATCTTTCAACATCCAGACACTGGGGTTAGATATGAGATTAATGATTACGCAGATTGCAAATCAAGAAATGTGATATATCTAGCTCTATGCAAGAAGTGTCAATGTTTCTATGTGGGGAAGACCAACAGAACATTGAGGGAAAGAATTAGAGAACATATTTATGCAAAATGAGGGTAATGCTTTAGCCAACCATATCTTGCAACATGATTCTACACATGTTTTTAGATTTATGGTTATAGGACGTTTATATATTACTGAGAGGCTAGGGAATATTGGTAATAATACAGAAAAGTAAGAAATAAGGTGGATTATCAAGTTAGCAGCCGATAAAGGCCATGGTTTGAATAATAAAATATCTCTGAAACCTTTTTTAATGGATAGGCCATATAAACATTGATTTTTATAAACATATTTTATTATTGCTTACATGAGTTTTTGATTTATGTATATTTAATTTTTGCCCTTGGATGTTACTTAGATTTTTCTTTTACCCCCCCCCCTTTTTTCTGTTGTTCCTTGTATCATGTGATATCCATGTATGTTTCTATTGGTTTTTAAGAATATGCTTTTGCTATTTAAATGGATTTTATGCTGCTGTTTTATTTGAAGTCTGATGAAGCGTTCTAAGTGACGTGAAAGCGATTACTGATTCGAATAAAGGATTTTATTTTATTTGACAGTCTTTTATTTCATGTTTTATCTGGTTTGCTTCGATTGTTGTGAAGTATCTACCTCTCTTATACTGTTAATTGAGTCATTGCCTCCAGTGTTATTACTGTGCTGTTTAGCTTAGTTGGGGTGCATTAACGATACAGGAAAAAGCTAAAGAGCAAGTCAAAATGTGAAACAAAGTACAAGAAAGTAATATGGATGATATGAGAAGCCATGCTGGGTAGAAATAGGAGATGAAGGCATTTGGGGATGTATTTGAGGAGACAGCATGCCATGCAGCCTTTCACCTAAGGCCGGCCCTGCATGCATCAACACAACATTGAGGAGTTTACTTAATACTCAGGAGAGACAGAGGACTGCAAAATACCCAAATTGTCCCAAGTAGATCACTAAAGAGTCCCTATAACTTAAGATATTACGATCTACACCTACTTTGGTATCCACTAGAATATGGATACCATGTGTCACATGTCTCGTGTATTCAAATGAGACACTGAGGCTGGGTATGTGTTCAAGTCGTTTATTATACATACACACATCAGGAGCTGTAACTTGTACATATACTTCATATGCTTAATGACTGACTTGTTACTTCTAACACACACACACACAAGTGCAGCTCCATTCAAGCTTACATTCACACTGACTGACTACACAAAACTGTACTTATCTCGCACGTACTCAGTAACTTATATGCATGTGCTGTCTAGCTACAGTGGCTGACTAGGTTCAATATACACACTGATCTACACCATGCATTCCCATAGATTCAGTATTTGTGTAAAGTATGTTGTCCAAGATCCTGATAATATCCTGTTGCATTCCATAGAATCTACTGTCCAATTATCAATCTATATATGGTACATCAGCTACTTTTTGTAATGCTACACTTCTGTGAGTATATGCAATCAATCAGACTAGCAGTGGCTAAAATAAGTAAATGTTCCTGAGCACAAATTGTGGCAACTGGGAACGTGACTACAAGCTGCATTGCTAAAACCGTTTACTTGCTTTCTACTATACAAAGACACGGAATGAGCTGCATACCTGCTTAGCTGATGCCTATGAATTGTGACATTTGATTTATTCATTTCATTTAACTGTCATTATTCACTCGTTTTCCTGTGCTATCATTTCCATGCCTATGTGCACTCATTTGCATGTGCTGCATACTGCCTTGTGCAAGCTGTTGTGCAAATAAGGAACTAAAGTCTTTGAATTTTAAGCACCCTGAATGTTGCCAAGAGCCATGTAAAAGGCCCTTGTGTACTATTATAAACTGACTTTGAATTCTGCCCTTATCTGTTTCATAACTGCAGCTAAGCTAGGATGTATCTTGGCACTCAGGGGCAGTTTGGAGGATCAGCAACTTAACTACAGTATGAGTTAATAGTGGCCTATATACTGTTCATCAAGAGACGTCGCTAGATAACACACGAGTGGACTGTATGTAGAAGCCAAGGTAGCCCCATTTGCAGAAATGATGAAGAATATGATCAGGAACAACAGTTTATGATGGTTCAGTCACATGTGCAGGAAAGCAGAAGATACTTTTGTAAAACAGATATGGGAAAGATAGGAAGTGGTCAAGGCAAGACAAGAAATTTCCAGGTAAGAGATGGATGGATTGCGTGAGCATTACTGATGAATCTCACAAGTGGTGGAAATAGTTGACTCAATACCTCAAAACCCATGCAAAAATAGGAAAAATGGGGTTGGTGATGATATCTTTTGGATATAGCGGGAAAGTGGATCAGCCAGTGAAAATTGATATGCACACATGGAGGACATGCATATGGCAAACATGGCCCCTCAGCTGCAAATGAATTGAAAAGACCAAGCATTTAAATGTAAATGTAGATAACAGAATCAAGCAGTACAAGCTAACTACAACAACTATCCATATTTGAAAAGAAGTCCACATATGTTGGTGTAGAATGATTAGAAGGATTTAGCCCTTTCAATAATACAAAATGTCCAAAAAATTGTAAATGATATCTATTAATTTCTAAAATACAAATTGCAATGCTTTACTTGAACAGAAAAATGTGGTAGAACTACTTTAAAAATTCAAAGCTTGTACATGGACATTAGCACTAAAGAACTTTTTTGATGATATATAATCCTTTAATTGGAGATGTATTTGGGATTTCATGTGTGAGCTACACTCTTCACTAATAAATTACATTAGTTTTGCTGACAAATTGTACACAAGAATTTAAGGTACTCCCCATGGACGCTTATTAATTTTGCATGAAAAAAATGAATTGGAATATATAAAATGCTCCAGTTATGGCACAGAGTGAAAAATAATACAGATATATGAAATACTGGAAAGCTGCTTGTTTTTTTTTTTTTTTTCAAACAAATGAAAACACATCCGGCTATTACAGATAAATGCAATTGTTTAAAGGATTCATGATAAATTATTTCCAAAAATACTGGCTACTCAATCAAACTATGCACACAGATTAAGACAACTTAATAAAGCAGGTTAAAAATCCGTTAGACCTGTAGCTATGTAAATGTATGCAAATACATGATTGTACTATCAAAATACTTCTGTATTTTTAAATTTGGAATTTATTGAAATATACTGTGCATTATGCCTATATGATAGCTATGGTCTACCTTGTTTATGTATTGCATTCTGTAAGCTATATTCTGCCTCATTTATATATTGTTCTTTTTAAACTATATACTGCCATGTTTATATACTGCCTTATATGCAGAAGATGAAGCTTTTACTTTTGCAGTCTTCTTAGGCACTCCACAAAACTATCAGGTCTACCCACTCTCATCTCTCCCACCAAATGAAAAAAAAAATGCAGCTGCTTACTGTGAGGTGGACTTGAGGTAGAAGTCAAAGCCAAACAGGCTCAGAAGATGCAGTGCTTAAAAAGCAGTCAAGAACAGTAGCACTACTACTACTATTGTTCCCCAATAAATCAGGTAAAAACACATTCCTTCACAAGTGATGGTAAAACTATCTTATCCAGGGATACAATTGTCAGTGTTGACTAACAGTGCATATCTGCCTTCTGCATCACTGCATGAGTTTCAAACAAGGCAGTACAGTTTACGGGCGGTATTCATAGTCCAGGGCTTTGCATATTCATTGCAGTTATCTGTGAAGACCGGCTTTACGAGATTATGCAAATCATGGCTTGTGCGGAGGACTTTCTTATGAACGTGCCCCTTATAGGAAACCTGTAACATGATTTACACACAACTGATAGGGAGACAGCTACTATGCTGTTAAGGGGTTAACACATATGCACACAAGTTCAAGTCATAGACATGAATCCATAATAAACTCAGTTACATACATAACGTGCAAATTACCCCTAAAGTTATACCAGAAAGCAGTATGTTTTATTTAGAATATTTAGAATATGGAGATGCAAGGGGAGTTGAGCTGGTGCTTGTGCATACCTGGACATTTTTACCGAAGGTGTTGCTTGCGTGAAATGTTTTATTTTAATGCTTGTGTGTACCTAGACATATTACTAAAGGTGTCACGTATGTAAGGTGTTTCATTCAGTGCTTGTGCATACCTGGACATATTACTGAATGGGTTTGCTTGGGTGAAATGTTTAATTTCATTGCTTGTGCATACCTGGATGTATTACTGAAGAGGTCGCTTGGGTGAATGCTTCAGTTTGGTGCTTGTGCATACCTGGATGTATTACTGAAGAGGTCGCTTGGGTGAATGCTTCAGTTTGGTGCTTGTGCATACCTGGATGTATTACTGAAGAGGTCGCTTGGGTGAATGCTTCAGTTTGGTGCTTGTGCATACCTGGATGTATTACCGAATGGGTTTGCTTGGGTGAAATGTTTAATTTCATTGTTTGTGCATACCTGGATGTATTACTGAAGAGGTCGCTTGGGTGAATGCTTCAGTTTGGTGCTTGTACATACTAGAACATGTTACTGAAGGGGTCGCTGGATGTTATAATTAATTTGTGTGTCAGGGAAGTGCTTGTGCATACATGTTCAAAATACTGAAGTAATCGCTGGCAAAATAATTTTTGTGTCATTGTAGTGCTTGTGCATACTTAATATAAACTGTCAGGGATGTTCTTGTGCATACTTGGACAAACAAGCTCATGGACTGCAACACCAACATAAAATGCAAAGCACCGCATTTAACAATGGACGTGCATACAACAGGTATGTCGGATTATGAAATGTAAAACTGCCTCATTAGCATACTACACTTTACAACACTTTTCATTAGCATCTCATTATTTTTTAGGATTTGCACATCAGTGTAAATAGTCTCTATGAATCATGCCTTTGTAATGTTCATTCAAGGCATCAGGAATTCTCCCATCACATTTGTGCAAGTGACTATGAATACCACCCTATGACTTATCCACAAGACGTTGCAACATCTGATGCAGTTAATGCACACGTTTGTGCCACAAAATGTACGCTGCAACAATTTCTTCATTTTGTCTGAGAACACTTATAAGTCCACTGTAATGAGCACATAACTGCATAAAGGATATCTAACTAAACCATGTTACATCTACTAAGTGGTTCTGAAAGCACTGTTTGTAACAAGCCACTACTTCCATCAGATGCTGCTGTTGAAACTCAGTTATCAATACAAGCTTCTGTCAAAAAATGCTATTTGTAACAAATGCCCTTTTCTGAGACTTTTTAGTATTTATATTTATTTATAGCAGTATATTTTGCTTTCACTGCTAAAGCCTTCTCATTTTGTAAAACATTAGAATATAAAATGTTTCCTAAATATCACACATTTTGAAGCATTTATAACTGACATATAAATTAGTGGGCCTCTTAGATTATGAAAACCATATACTTTTAGGGCATCCGGCATAAAACTTCACCAAATCATTTCATGCGGACAGCAGTAACTATTTACATACTGGATCGATCGAGGCCCGGGTTAACAACGACCGCCACCAGTACTGTTAGCCAACAGGGTGCTGGCGGAAATTGGACTACTGTTGGCCGAAGGAGGAGAAGAGGGGGAAGGCATGGCTGAAGGCAGGAAGAGAGGAGAAAGGCTAGGACTGTGTTAGTGAGGGTCGGAACTGTGAATGTTGGCAGTATGACTGGTATAGGGAGAGAGCTAGCTGATATGATGGACAAAAGGAAGGTTGGTATATTGTGTGTGCAACAGACCAGATGGAAGGGGAGTAAGGCTAGGTGTATTGGAGGTGGGTTCGAATTGTTTTATCATGGTGTGGATGGGAGGAGAAATGGAGTTATCCTGAAGGAACAATATACCAAGAGTGTTTTGGAGGTGAAAAGAGTGTCAGATAGAGTGATGTTTATGAAGCTGGAAATTGATGGTGTAATGATGAATGTTGTTAGTGCAGATGCTCCACAAGTTGGGTGTGCGATGGATGAGAAAGAAAGATTTTGGAGTGAGTTGGATGAAGTGGTGATGACTGTACCCAAGGGTGAGAGACTGGTGATTGGAGCAGATTTCAATGGGCATGTTGGTGAAGGGAACAGAGGGGATGAGGAAGTGATGGGTAGGTATGGTGTTAAGCAAAGGAATGCAGAAGGTCAGATGGTAGTGGATTTTGCGAAAAGGATGGACATGGCTGTGGTGAATACATATTTTAACAAGAGAGAGGAGCATAGAGTGACATGCAAGAGTGGAGGAAGATGCACACAGGTGGATTATATCTTATGTAGGAGGGCCAGTTTGAAGGAGATTGGAGACTGTAAAGTAGTGACTGGGGAAAGCTGTAGTTAGGTAGCATAGGATGGTGGTTTGTAGGATGACGTTGGTGATCAAGAAGGAGGAGGAGGAGTGTAAGGGCAGCACCAAGGATCAAATGGTGGAAATTGGAAAAGGGTAATTGTGAGGTGGAGTTCAGGGAAGAGTTAAGACAGGCACTGGGTGGCAGTGAAGAGTTACCAAATAGCTGGGTAGCTACAGCAGACCTAGTAAGGGAGACAGCTAGAAAGGTGCTTGGTATGACATCTGGACAGAGGAAGGATGACAAGTAGACATGGTGGTGGAATGAGGAAGTACAGGAGAGTATACAGAGAAAGAGGTTGGCAAAGAAGAAGTGGGATTGTCAGAGAGATGAAGAAAGTAGACAAGAGTATAAGGAGATGAGGTGCATGGCAAAGAGAGAGCTGGTGAAGGCTAAGGATAAGGCGTATGAAGAGCTGTATGAAAGGATGGACACTAAGGAGGGAGAAAAGAACTTGTACCGATTGGCTAGACAGAGGGGCCAAGCGGGAAAAGATGTGCAGCAGGTAAGGGTGATAAAGGATAATGAGGGAAACGTACTCACAAGCGAGGAGAGTGTGTTGAGCAGATGGAGTGAGTACTTTGAGGGGCTGATGAATGAAGAGAATGAGAGGGGGAGAAGGTTGGATGATGTGGGGATACTGAATCATGAAGTGCAATGGATTAGCAAGGAGGAAGTAAGGATAGCTATGAAGAGGATGAAGAATGGAAAGGCTGTTGGTCCAGATGACAAACTTGTGGAAGCACGAAGGTGTTTAGGTGAAATGGCAGTGGAGTTTCTAACCAGATTGTTTAATGAAATCTTGGAAAGTGAGAGGATGCCTGAGGAATGGAGAAAGTGTTTTGGTACCGATTTTTAAGTATAAGGGTGATGTGCAGAGCTGTAGTAACTACAGAGGGATTAAATTGATCAGTCACAGCATGAAGTTATGGGAAAGAGTAGTGGAAGCTAGATAAAGAAGGAATGTGATAATTAATGATCAACAACAAAAAAAGTATGGTTTCATGCCGGGAAAGAGCACTACAGATGCAATGTTTGCTCAGAGTGTTGATGGAGAAGTACAGAGAAGGTCAGGAGGAGTTGCACTGTGTTTTTGTACACTTAGAGAAAGCATATGACAGGGTGCCTAGAGAGGAGTTGTGGTATTGTATGAGGAAGTCAGGAGTGTCAGAGAAATATGTAAGAGTGGCACAGGATATGTACAAGGGTAGTGTGACAGCGGTGAGGTCTGCGGTGGGAGTGATGGATGCATTTAAGGTGGAGGTGGGATTACATCAAGAATCAGCTCCGAGCCTTTTTTTATTTGCAATGGTGATGGACAGGTTGACAGATGAGATCAGACAGGAGTCCCTGTGGACTATGATGTCTGCAGATGACATTGTGATCTGTAGTGAGAGTAGGGAACAGGTGGAGAAGACCCTGGAGAGATGGAGATATGCTCTAGAGAGAAGAGGAATGAAGGTCAGCAGGATTAAGACAGAATATATGTGTGTGAATGAGAGGGAGGTTAGAGGAATGGTGAGGATGCAAGGAGTAGAGGTGTTGAAGGTGGAGGAGTTTAAATACTTGGGATCAATAGTTCAGAGTAATGGTGAGTGTAGAAGAAAGGTGAAGAAGAGAGTACAGGCAGGATGGTGTGGGTGAAGAAGAATGTCAGGAGTGATTTGTGACAGACGAGTACCAGTAAGAGTGAAAGGGAAGATCTACAAGAGGGTAGTGAGACCAGCTATGTTATATGGGTTGGAGACAGTGGCACTGACAAAAAGGCATGCGTTACAGCTGGATGCGGCAGAGTTAAAGATGTTAAGATTTGCACTGGATGTGACGAGGGTGGACAGATTAGGAATAAGTATATGAAAAGGTCAGCCCAGGTTGGAAGGTTTGGAGACAAAGCCAGCAAGGCAAGATTACATTGGTTTGGACATGTGCTGAGGAGGGATGCTGAGTATATTGGGAAAAAGATGCTAAGGATGAAGCTACCAGGTAACAGGAAAAGAGGAAGGCCTAAGATAAGGTTTATGGATGCAGTGAGAGAGGACATGCAGGTGGTTGGTGTGACAGAGCAAGATGCAGAGGACAGGAAGAAATGGAAACAGATGATCCTCTGTGGCGACCCCTAATGGGAACAGCTGAAAGAAGATGATGATGATACTTTTTTGTACACACTATATTCTGCAGCAAACAAATTACAGAATGAGTGTCTGTCATTGGAGTGATGACAGTACACAAACACTGTGCATCAAATATTAAAACAGAATAGCACATATCTTTATGGGTTCACTATCCTGCCACTTTTTATACTATACTCCTACCCTAGAGCATCATGATTTGAGATGTCTGGATGGTAAAGAAAAGAGCAGTCGAAAGGGCCAGGTGAGTTGAGGCATGGAGGCAAGTCTTACAGAACTGGTGTGGTGTAACTGTACACAGCATATGCTTCCAAAGTGGGATCGATTCATAATTTTCATAATCTGGAGAGCATGGGAACAATTGTGTTAGATGCTGAGATTTGAAACTGCAGCTTTAGGAAGGTTATACATGAAAGTGTTAAAGTGTGTTAAAAGTCATTTAGTTTGGCTGTAACAAAGTACAGAGTTTGCTATACATACAAAATTATAGCAATGGAATGTATTTTATATATCTATATAGATTATATATATAGATAGATACATAGATATGTAGACTTCATTTAGGATATTTAGAGTCATATTTTGGCATGAAATTATAGAATCTTTCCCAATGAGACATAGGTCTTTTTATGGAAATGCATACTTCGGGAATATGTAGGCTATTTTGCAGAAGGTGTACGTTTACTCACAAAGTCAGCCTTGTGATGTGAACAGGAAAAGAGTTGAAGAATGTTACACGATTCTCAAATAAAAGGAATATCAAGTAATAGAAGATTATTGTGAACCTAGAAGAGGGCAGGGAATTTCTTAAAGAAAGGCAATAGAAGTTAGTTACTGGGGGCATCAGGTACAAATTAGGACTGATTTCACAAAACATACTTCGGTTAAAAGGAAGACTGGCTTAAAAGTGGGGAGCTCCAATCTAATGCCAAGTGAGCATCTCTATGAAGAAAACGCCAAAGTGTTATCTTACAGAACTTTGTTGATGTGTTCACATTCACCCTAACCAACACAAGGTAATATCATAATCATCTTTGCTAGGCAGTCACTCACCTCCGACCTTTGCATCCATTACACTGCACTCAAGGGCTGTCCTATGAAAACCAATAACTGCTGCCCCTACACACAAAGTAAAGAATGACCAGAAAAATTAGTAATAGAAAATTTGAGGAATCTGGATTTTTTTAAGAATTTGAAGACTAAATATTTTCTCATAATTGATGGTTAATTTGTACATTCTGGGTGTTGAAATAGTGTACCAAATATGTGGAGTCATACTTTTCAGACTAGGTAATGTATACATTTAGAAACATATACTCTTTAAAGACCACTTGGTCCATCCAGTCTGTTAATTTCTTCAGCAGCTGGATACCAACTAAATATCCGTATTAATCATCAGCCTATTTATTTTAGCCACTGGAAGAGCTTCCTTGAGTTCGTATCAGACATTCCAAAATATTTAGTATGATGAATTTTATAATTCATTACCTTCTCTTGGAAAAATACCTCTTCCTATTCATCTGTCAATATGAAAAGGCATTTCACTGTCCAGCCATCACTTTTTCTGAAAAAAGCTATGCGAGTTACCACCTTTGACTTTGTTGAGTTCAACTGACTACTTATTTTTTTTCACTTTCTATCAAAGTGGGGGAGAGAGAGAATTTTTTCATGCAGTTTTCTGCGTGTGTGCTATATGACAACTGTTCTTCCCTTCTAAGCAGATAATTAATAATAATGCTGTTTCCTTTTCGGTGATGCCATTTTGTACTGATAACCTACAGATGGATGAAGATTGAACTCTTGACTGTCATTTGCCCAAAGCTGAACCTGCTGAGGATTGGTGGGAATGACCTATCTTATTTAAATTATCCTATCAGCATATCACCATATATATAGCATTAAAACTGATGTAATCTCTCAATATCTACATTAATATGTAAATTACACTCTTTTTATGGTCATCTCATGAATGTGATACCTTTGTAATATTTTAGCGAAAACTGGTATATTCCACTTTAGAAGTAAATTATGACCAAGGGAAAAATGCTATCTTCATGCGTAGTTGTACCTCAAAATATTGGATATTTTTTTTTGTTTTTTTTTTACATATTATAATAATAATAATAATAGTGATAATAGTGATAAATAATGATATTTCAGAGTTTAAGCATATTAAATCCAAAAAGACACTCCCTAAAGCTGATGACAGTGTTCTTCGACATAAGTTCACATGTCTGATGATAGCAAGTCATGGAGGCAGGCAGACAAACATTTCCTGTTGCTCTGGGTATTTTTGAGAAGAGATTAATATAGCAATTACTTACCCAGACTGACAGCAGAAGACAGAATGCTTGTATGATGGGGAAGCCCAAATGTTCTGCTGTGACTCGGCACATAAAGGGCGTGGATTTCCTTTGTAGTCACAAATAGCACAATGTTCCAGGCTATCCATATCAGAAGTATGAAATTCTGTAACTGTCATTAATGGAATGTCTTCTAAATATAGAGAGAAGTAATAGATTTCCTTGAGGAAATAACTTTGTTGAATTGCAAATGCTGATTAGTGGCTAAAAAAAAGCTGGTGAAACAGAATGGAAATTTTACTTTTCTGGAGAACCCTCATTTTCCTGAAGATTTTAAATTATATTAGCCAACAACAACAGCAAAAATACTTGTTATACATCTATTTACTTCATATCTTATTCCCAGTAATGTTTTTTTTTTCCAACTAGCTCTTCGACAGTATATTTATACGTCTGTTTAAAACTTTACCACGGTTTCAGTAATGTACTTCTTCACATGTCCTTATTTTCAAATTTCCTCCTTTTTTGCATGGGTGGGTGTGCATACATGCCCACTTGTTTTAAAGGAGCGTAGGTTTACTAGCTTCTTAGAGGATTCTCAGAACTATAAACTTAAATACATGTACATATATACTATATTTATATATAGTTATTTCATTTGGGAGACATTGATGGATGTTCAGAAAAAACGCATTTGGTCTCAAAGTAAACACATTTTTAGATTTATACCACGCCCCTGAATTTGGTATATAATTTAGAGGGGTGGGGGAGAAATGTAGCCATTGCAGTACTGATGCAACTTCATTTGTTGATTTTTTTTAAAGACTTTTTATCATCAAACGTTTCTAGAATTACTTATTTTAAATATTAAGACTAAATATCTTATGATCTGAATTCCCAAGCTTACAATGCTGACATTTTGCAATTATTTTTTTCACTGCCTATCCTCTATAATACCATTTTTTTTTACTTTGGCTGTAATACCAAAAATTAGGGAATAACATCTTTTAAGGCACCTCAGAAGTGAAGACCTGAAACTAGACTCCATTTTTCAAGTAATATGCATGTTTTTATTCTCCGTTTGCAGGGCACATAAATAATTAGAATTTATAGTGGCTTCTTTGGGAGCATAGAGGAGATTGGCTTCCAATGATGCTGCAGTTTAAACGTCATGGAGCCTAAATGTACTTCACACACTGCATAAAACAATTTTTAACTTTGCAGCTTGCACCAGAAAGGGCTTACAGTGTGATCAGTCATTTAGCACATAATATTGTGTACATGCTAGTGGTAGCATCTGGCGGCTGAGGAAGCACTGTATAAAGGCATATGACTTCATTGAAAAAGAAAAAGGTCACAAGCATTTCCTTTTCATCAAAGTTTAGTGGGAGCCAGCTCTGTCATTTTTTGCATGTTTTTTATAATCCTAAGTAAACTCACAAAATCAATCAAAAGGCCCCATTTGTTGGATAGTGTGCTTCCTTTTAAAAGCTTAACAACTATTCCTTGTTGAATGTGCAGTGGTCTAAAAGTAAAAACCTCCACCACCTCAGTGATATAAATAATCAAGTGTAGTCTCACTTGCCAACAAAGTCATCTAAACTGTATTTGATGAACAATTCATTTCTCCTTTAACACCCATGTAGAGGGTTATGAACCTGCTACAAACTCTAGAGCTGATGCACAAAGTCAGGGGTAAGGAGATATCTCTCCATTGCACTAACCCATTTTGAGGCAATAGCAACTTCAGAAAAATGGCTGAAAATGTTGATTTGTAGACCTGGCTATCAAAGAACTCAGCAGCAGTAAAAATACAGAGCGAGCGCTCACACATGCGTGGGCACACACACAGGCACACAAGCAGTCATATGCACAAAATATGCACACATTTTTACGCAATTTGTGGGTACTTTAGATTTAGTGAGAAGACAACATTCAACTGTCTGTACCATTTCAGAGTTTTGATAAGAGACCTTGCAAACTCTTTTTCAGATCCCATGTCATCTGATTTACTTTAAAGACTTGATAAACAGGCTACTTATATTTGCCCAAACAGATATCTCTATGTATCAAACACAAATATGCTTTGTACATACAAAAAGTAGTATCACACTGACAGTAAAAGGAAATGAATATGGGCTGGAAAAGGTAAAGCTCTTGTTTGAAAAGACCCTCAGGGAAAATTATTTACCAAGTACACCTAAAGATTCCAGGACTGCAATTTTAACTGAGAGCATTTTATTTAGGGCATTTGCTCTAATGAAGAGATGATACACATCTGTCATGCTTCCTGATCTAAATATGAAAAATTAAACACATTCTTCTTCTTGCATCTGGCCAGAGCATAGAAGTCAAAGAAACTTTTCTTAGAAGCAAACTGTCCTTATTAAAAAACACATTGACTTAACTGATACCCTTTATTTGTTTTGTGCAACAGGACATGTTGTTACTGCTCTATCATGATGGGCCCTCAACCAAAGGCATTTTCAGGCGGTCAGCCAATGCAAAGACCTGTAAAGAACTAAAAGAGAAGCTGAATTCTGGGAATGATGTGCAGATGGATGGAGAGTCCGTGTTTGTAGCAGCTGCTGTCATCACGGTGAGTTATAAACTAGACTACCAACTTTCAAGTGTGTCAAAAATAAACATAATGCTGCATTTTACTGAAGTATGGATACACATAAACCATATTTTGAATAGTCCAGGGCAAGCAGACAAGACAATGCCTGTTTTTGTCTTAAAGCTTATGCTTTGGTTTCTTTGCATTCTAATAACATGTATTTTATTGTATTTGGATGTGACAATTCCCTGCACTACTGATGATGTATGACCTTGCTAATCTCTCTAAATTTCTGCTTCTTTCCTTGTCATAATTTAAAAGTCAATAACAGAAAACAACCGGAAACAGAGTGCAAGAAAAAGCAGGAACCAAACAAACAAACTGAATAGCTGGGAGCCAAGAATCACATCAAGGGTAGAATCATATCGTAATGCATGCAGTTCTCTGTATGCAGTAATGGGAAAAAGGATGAAAAATAATCTGTTAAGAGTTTGTATTTTTTCCTTCCCAAGCTATGATTGAACTGCTGTCTATGCATTGGTAAGAAAGTTCTGAAGAAGTCCAGGAAGGACGAAAGCGCTGGACTGTGGTTGCATTTTTGGAGGCAATACTGTATATATTATCATTTTATCTATACCAAGACTTGGATTAATTTTGGTTATTCTGCCCTTGAAGTGATTCTTGGCTCCCAGCTATTCAGAGTTTGTTTGGTTCATAATTTAAAAGTCAGTCTGTTCAGCTAGAGCATGAAACAAATGGACATGCAAGTAATCAGAATGCAGTTTATTAGCCAGCTGTGCATTTGTGTCTGAATCACTTTTCTTTATAATTTGAAGGCACTGTTTACATGAAGAGCTGAATGTGTGAAATAGTTCCCTGTTGGCTGACGAACCAATCTTTGTCTTATCACCACCCAATACAATAACATTGCCTCTGTGTTAGTGATGGTGTTATGACATACGGATGACCCATCAGCTCTAGAGAGATTACTTATCACAGCACTGAATTTCACTGAGGTCAAAGTGCTGCTGAAGTAATTTGGAAGCAATATAGGTAAAGCATGTCCTTCCCTCATTACATATACCAAGATTACATCAGTAATGCACTAAGACAAAATAATTCAGCATTATATGTCTATCAGTCTGTGTATCTAGCTATACATCTCTCTCCATCCATCTATCTCTTCCATTGTTTGCTGAGTTAAGTCTTTTTGGACAGAGTCCCTTTATAGGAGGAGAATCAGCAAGGAAATATTTAGAGTTCTTATATATTTTAATAATTACATAAAACAGAATTAATGACGTGCAATAGAAAAAGGTAAAAAAAATAAAACAGTTACAAAGTTAGCATTATGACTGGATGCAAATTGCTCTATATATTAACAGTTATAAAATATAATGTAGTGCTGAGTTAAGAAAACACAGATATATTTTTATAACATTGTTTAGGTAACTATGTTCAGCTCTTAAAGGTGGTATTAGTATTAGATTAGGTAATTTCTCAGGGAAACAATATTCTTCTTCATCAAGGACATCACTTTTGTCTGCTGACGATTGCTAATACTACATGCCCACAACAAATAAATGCAAAACCCACAAAAATGTTATAGCACAGGAAAGGAATTGATAAGATAACTTTATTAATATGCACAAATGGGTATGATATTACAAGAGGTAATATATTTTATTTAAGATCTATCATACAGGCATTTATGAGATGCACTGGATAGTGCAAAGCCCTATGGGCATAGGTTGAAATGATAGGAACTAATATAGTTACAATGTCTATGAAAACTTGATTGTATTTTCTGACCGAAATGAAGCATGGCATCCTATAATAACTCAAATTCATGGAACCATATGTAATTTAAACAAATATGCTCATCAAGCAAATTTGCTCCTGCTTTTTGATTTATTGGTAAAATTGCTGCCTTAGTCTCCTACATCTGTATGTCGTTTCTTGGTTATACCTGTATAGGGAAGGAGTACATTAAAAAAAGCAAGGAGAAAAGAGGTGGTAGAGATGGAGGGGCAGGTACCCGTTAGAACAGAAAGAAATTAAAAAAGAAAATAAGAGAGGACTGGTTAAGTACTCTGTCTGTAGGAAGTCATGGGAGAAGTAGAGAAGGAACCAAATAATGACAGAGAGGTTCAGTCTGCCTGCTTTGATGGCACTGTCAGGTCATTTATAGATCATCATTAAGGTGTATACATGTCATCTGATAACAGTGGTTTACACAAAGCACGTGATGCATTAGACAATATATTTGAGAGAGAAGTATACATGATGGCAAAGGTCTTGAGACTGATCCATGTGGGATACCTTACTTAAGCTGAAATGCTGAAAACGTTTCAGAGACAAGGACTCACATGATCATGCTTAGCAGTTAGGTTCTATCATTACATTATACACGGCTGTAAGAACAAAAAAATAAATACATAACTTGTCTTATATTGTATATCCTACCTGTGTGTAGTGCATGTATTTCAGTTGCTTCTATCACCTTTCTATTAGTGTACTACCAATCAGAGGCTTTCATAAATTAATCTGGGATCTTATGATTCTCTACATGCTCAGGTAACTGTTCCTATTTATCCACTACTGTTTTCATAAAAAATATAATCTCCAAGTTGAACCTGGCAGACTTAATCTTGTAAATATGACTCTTGTCCTTTCTCTCTCTTTCTCTTGAGCAGCATGCATCTTGAATACCCATCCCATCTGCCCTTTCTTACCCAACTTAGCAAAGAACAGATTTAGCTCCAGTGACCACTACTTGTACACATGTTCCTGCTTTCCCTTTATTGCCCTGGTAGCCCTTTCTTTGTGCCTTCTTGACTACATGAGATGCTCATCCCTGCATAAAAAAACTACATCCAGGGTAAACCTTCGTAAAACTTGTTGGGTTCAGCATGGCATATAGACAATAACCCAGGTAAACCATGTCTGACTACAGGCTTGGGCACTGAATGGGCCAGATGGGTTAGGATTTCCTTGAGGGGATAATGCCAGCTAGCCCATCCAGGAAGGAAGACTGGTAGCTATGCCTGCCACATTAGTGTTGCCTACCAGTGGGTGGATGACTGCTTGTGGAAGAACCTAGTCAGGCATTTGCTGTTGGAGACAATGGAAGTGCAGTATCAGCAAGACATGGAGCAAGACATGCCTCTCCCTGCTGAGGAAGCCATTGCAAAAGCTGCTTCCTACTACGAAGGGGTTAAATGGGATGGGGCAGGGACCTCCACATGATAAGCAACTGGCCTGCTCCCCTTCAAAGGAAATGAAGAAGGTTCTAGAGCAGGAATAAATGGGGTACAAGGCTCTTGCCCAGTCCAGGGAATACCTGACTTTTTCCCATGGAAAGAACAGATGAGTGAATGTGGCACAGAAACAGGAGCCACATGGCAAGTCACAGAGGACTGAAAGCAAAATACAAATAAAGAAAGAAATTAAATTTATGTTGGACTGATGTGAAAATTTCTGCACAAGTCCATGATGGCTCTTACCTTACAGTTTATTATTCTAAAGGAAAACATAGGTTCCTCTCAATAGTTTCTCCATAACAGTTTCTGCTACTGAGGTCAGGCTTATGGGACTTTAGTCTCTATAGATATTTCCCCAACACACACACACACACACACACACACATACACACACACACACACACACAGTATGATGTGGTGCTACAACAGCCTGCTTCATGTTTCTCTGTAACCTCAAAGCTATTGAGTGGCTTTCTGAAAAACATGTGTCGGGATATATGCAAGTACACCTACCAGGTTATTTAGAATCCTGAGTGGGTATGCTATTAGGACAATGAAATTGTCTTCCATTAACTTTGTTGATTTCCTTTCTGCAATTTCCTTTGTGTGCATGTGTGTAAGATGTCTCCTCTTACCTCTGTCAGTCTTCCTTGTTTTTTCTGAATAAGGAAGAGAACAAGTCATTGAGACTGTCTGGCTTTTTCCATAGTCATCGACCATTCCTTCACCAGGTTCTGCAGCGCCGTCTTGTCCTTCCTTCTTTCTCCCTGCATATCTAACGAATTCCATCTTGCCTAACTTCATTCTTTCCATTAAATTTACCCTAGATTTGCCTTTGCCATTTTCTCCTGCCTTTGTAGACCTTTTTTTCTAGTTTCTTTAAACTGGTTTTCTTTAAAATGTAAAATACTCTTTCCTTTTCGAGGCTGCCTCATTAAACTCCCTGTGGAACACACTGCCTTTATGCTTCTCCTGACTTGCTACTTTTCTTGTATAGCCCTCTTTTATAAACTCGTTTGCTTGCTTCTTTTTCATATTTAGGTGAGGAAGTTTTTTCTCTTACCTTGTTCTCCAGTCTCCCATTTTAAACTCAGGAAATTTGCTATAGATTAACAGTCTAGCACTTGGTATTTGTTTTTTAGTTGTCCATAATGCCCTTGTCCATGGTGTTTAAGACTACTGCATTGTCATTGTTGTCCAAGTGTTTCTTTTAATTCTACATCTTATACCCCTCACCTTGTTAATTTCAAATTCAGGATCATACTATCAACATTTTTGCAGGGATGATAAACCTCCTATATTCACTTATGTGGAGGTTCTAACCCCACACCCCAGTCTCTAAATATTGTACCTCCTGGCCAACACCATCTAGGGGAAATTGGATAACTTCACTTGTATTTTCCTGAGCTGGTGTGACCTTGAAGAACTACATTTAGGGACTGTGCAAAACATATATGTATAATTTTTTTTCAATTTTCATTACCTAAACATGCAATGGCAGTACACTCTGCAACAGTAAGCTGGCTCATGGTATAGTATTCAATGTAAGAGAGCTGGGTCCCAGTCTCCAATGTTTTCACCCTTCCTGGTCTCTTTCTGTATGGGAATATTTTTATTTTTGTGACCATTATCTGTTATGAATATATTATGCCCACAATACTGGATTGCACACTTTTATGATTAGCAATGTAAACCACACATACAATGAAGTAATCCCAAAAAATATAGGGTAAGTGCTTTTTGCAGGTGGGGCAAGTTTCCTTGACGCCATACCCATTACTTATACATACCAACTCCAAGATCATATAGCCACAGGAATTTCAAGGCAAAAAAGTTGACAGACTGTGCCTTGCCAGTACCCACCATTATGAAAAACCTCTTGCTGATGTAAGATCAAAGCAGGTCAGGCCAGGAACTAATATGCATCTGCACATCCACTTGTCAGTGTTCATCTTGAAAGCTGTGAGGGGGTCACTCTGTTTTACATGGAAGGGCCACTTATTCCAGAGATGGGGTAAATGATGCTTGAAATATCTGTGCATTCATCATGATTTATTTATATGCTGGTGGTGATTTAATTCCTTAGTTTGAGTGTTCTTGGAGCGGTTTGTCTTATGGAGATATACGAGATCAAGGAAGGCTGGGTTCTTAACGGTATGGAATACAAAACAAACTGTAAGCGACAGTATTAGTGGCAGAGTGTCACCTCTGTCTTGATAGCCAGGGGGGGTTTAGACCAGTAATCTTTTTAGTTAGAAACTTCTGGATTCTTTCTAGCTGTGTGATGTGGCTGACTAGGTACATGCTGAAGACACCATTTTACACTATAACTGTTGTAATAAGATCGGAGTCCTTGGCGAATAATAACTTATTTTGATGTGCATGAGACAGCTGTAGGTATCAATTATGAAAGATAGAAGGATTTTCTAACTACTGATGCTAGATGATGGTCAAAGGAGAGGGAGCTGTTGACTGTTAACTTCTTGCACTTAAGATCTCTTGCAGCCTTTGAACAGATGTATTACAGTTCATATACTAAGTATTTAATAGGCTGTTGCATGGAGCTCTGTGCCTCCCAATCTGTGTCATTAAGGAACACACAAACAAAGTCATAAGAGAAGAGCTTAACACATTTTCCCCTTCACTATACCAGGTGACTTCCAGTGCACACAAAATAAATGAAAAAGCTAGATGTCCATTTCAGAAGTCAATGAAACACTTCACTCATGAAAGTCACCAATACCACTACAATAAAACAAGTCAACAGTGCTAGATGAACATTTTTTTGTTTGCTATCATCAGTAGTGATGCAGTGGTACAGGGTAATTTTACATAACCCTTCCAGAAGTAGTTAAATGAATCACTTTTGGTCTAGTACTTCCACCGTTTCATTCTCATTCAAAGTTTTGGATGCAAAAATGCAACAATTTGTTTCTGAGAGATTAGATTTCTCTCTTCACAACTTTATTTTTCCTGATCCAGGACATAATATATTCCTTTATGAGTATATCCTCCTCTTTTATAGCATTCCATGGTCAATATATTGTTTTTAACTGCCAGCATTTACGCATTCCCCCTTTGGTGCAAATTCTTATCTGATAACGTTTGAATGATCTTCAGAAGTCTTTTCTCCAACCTTCTGCCCTCAAGTACACTCCTATGTTCTTTCTAGGATGGACTGTTTCTCCTCCTCATCCTATCTTCTGATTTATGCCCTGCCTCAGCAAATAATATCCTGGGATAGTCGTAGCTCACTCAGTTTTGTCATTTACCTAAGTCTCTGTCACACCTACCATGTCTGCCCACCCAGCTACTGTATAACTGTCTAAAGCTCTTATTACGTGGACTAAAGAGTAGGAATTTTGATTTGTGCAGCGGTTAGCATTGTCACCTCACAGCAAGAGGCTCTCCAGTTCGATCTTTGGCTGGGATGTCTTCCGTGTGGAGTCTGAATGTCCCCCCTATGGTCATGTGGGTTTCCTCCCACAACGCGAAAGACATGCTGCAAGTGGATTGGACACTCTAAAGTTGGCCCTAGGTGTGAGTGCATGCATGTGTGCACCTTCTGTGGAAGGTTGGGTGCCGGGCTGGCAACTCAACACCATACAACTCCACTGCCAATCATGAGTGGGCAAGGTGATCCGCTGTGGCGACCCCTAACCAGGAAAAGCCAAAAGAGAGAGAGAGAGGGGTGACTAAACTCCTGGCATTACTCAACAGGACCATCAATCCCTTCCAGGCAATCTTGATTGCCCTGTTTTTATCCCTTTTTTATATTCTGTTCAAACAAACTTTTGAGTCGTGCTAAAAATCACAGCTCTTTTTACACCTGCACCTACCTACTGTATTCTTTGCCTTCCCTAAAGATGCCTGCACCTTTCTGCCTCTTGCCCTCTTTGCATGCTCACACAAGTGCTGCTGCTAGCATTATTTTTAACTCTTTTCAGTCTGCTTCCCAACCTATTCCACCTCAGTTTAACATAGACCTTTGCACTGTAGATTTCAGCAAATGAGTCTCATTCAAAGAGAGATCAAGTCCATCAATGCAGAGTTCCTTTTTTGTGCAATTCTTTCTCAGTCATCCACTAATCCAAATTCCTACTCCTTAGTCCACATTCTAAGATCGTCTCAATACTCCCTAGACCTTATCCTTTCTGGCTATGTTAACAGTTGGCAGACATATCAGAAAAACAGCAACACACACACAGACACACACAGACACCAAATAAAGCACACAAATCTTAGAATGTACTGGCAATTTCCTATGCCTTTCCCTGTGCATTTTCTGTAGATTTTTTAATTTATCTATTTACTCACTGGTTAAGCAGATAAGTAAACTAGTTTTCAGATTCTTTTTCAGCCAAGACTATACACAAAGTGAAAGCATGCAAGATTTCACATTAATCCAGCTGACAAGTCATTGGTAGCTACATGTATTGTTGCATGCTGTCTTTCTGCAATACATGAGAAGCTTTTGCATATCCTGGCTTGCCCTGTGGAATCTCAGTCCTATGAGAGTTTTCAGTGTCATTTATCTACTCCATTCTGAACTGCTTGCACACCCTTTGATTTCTTGTGGCTAAATCTGCAGTCACTAGAACTGTTCCATCACCTACCATCCTTGCCCCTTCCTTTAAAAGACTCCCTGTGATAGTTTTCCTTCTCATTCCTTGTAAAGTGCTCCTTCCATATCCAACACTTCTAAAGCTCTACCTTTTACTACCTGTGCTCAACCTCTCAAAGCTACCTGTAAGTCTAATATTAGCCCCTGCTTGACATGTCCCCCCTCATCTTTTCTAACTATTTTGCCCAGTTCTACCTTTTCCTCTTGTTCTCATTTGTTTCCTTCATTTTAAAGTCCCTTATTTATTTATTTACATTTGTTTCCTTCATTTTAAAGCCCCTTCTTGCACGTAAATGTCAATATTTCCCTTCCCTTCTGTCCTGGCTTATTTGTTATCATTGGCCTGTTCTGCCTACTTTGCATGCCTCTCAACTTTCGTTTGATCAGTTTCTCTTTAGTTATGCTTCCCATTCCGACTTTTCTTGGATCTTTTTTCTGAATTTTATTTCTGGTCTTTTGCCCAATCGCCCATTTTCCCTCATATCTCTTTATATCTATCCAGGTTATGCTATTTCACGGTCTGCAGATGATTGACATAGGCTCTGAACTTCTTGACTATCCAGATCAGTTGAATTACCTCAGCTTTTACCATCTGCATCCACCTACGGTTTCCACCTCCAAGCCACAGGTCCCTATAGCACATTGCCATATCACAGAGTACTTAACCCATCTCAGTCCATCACGTTACCCATTTCAAAATTTCCTTCATTTTCATTTCTCCTCTTTTTGTTTTATTTTTCCTATCTTTAGCTGTTTAAATACACGTTGAATTGACTGACTCCAAATCTGTTCTTGCTTGTATCTGCCTTGCAACGGTTTCTGGCTAACATGCCTGTAATAAATTCTGGTACTTTTCCTTAAAGGACTTGCACCATTAGTAGTTTCCTATATGCCCTGCTTTCTTATGCTATCCTTCTTCTGAGATATGATGTTATGGTTCTAGACAATATGTGTCAAGATTTTTTTCCCCACTTATGGTTATTAGACTGCCTCACTTAAATAGCTTCCAGAAAAATTAAGGCTACTTGAGGTGCAGGCAAGCTATTACAAAGGATTTTATTATAATAATACCTAATAAAAGAATCCAGACTAGTTTGTGTTTTTCAAACTCTCTAAAATGTTTGGGTCTTTAAACAGCATGCATCTTTAATGCCCAGACTATAACCTGTATGGAACCAGACCTCATGTATTTCATTTATCCGTTTTGCTGTTTTGTTTTTTGATACAGCTGTGGTTCGCATTAAATTCAAATGCTATATTTTAAATCCCAATAAGTAGGTATGGATTTTTATGAATGGAGATTCTCATGGGTAGCTTTTCATTTTTTTTTATTGCAGTGTCAGTTTATTTTAATGTGTTTCATATGCATTTTAATAGAGCATTGATTCTGTTAAGAATTGTTAGTTTTACCATTTATATATGCTTACTATTAGTTTAGATATCAAGAATAAAGTTCATGTTGTCATTATACCATTTTTGAATGGCTACTTGTAGTTGATATTTATTTCATCCATCTATTTATCCACAACCCCCTTTTTTCCCCATTTTTGCACATGGGGTTCAACAGTGACCATCATCTAGAGCCAATTACCACACCACCGGGTGGCTTAAATTTTTTTCCCTAAAATGAGTGGATTATGCTTCTAGAGTGTTGATTGAGGTGGATAGTGTTGTTTTGTGTAGGTTATACATTGTTTATTTTTATACTAAAACAAATGAGATATGGTCCATGTTTTGCTTCAGCTCTTATTGTTTCGCTTTTTCTTTTAATGTAAGTGCAGACTTGGGTTTGGGAGAATGCTTGAAAGAAAATTTAGATATCAAAAAGTTATCCAATTTTCCTTTGTTATGCCCCAATACAAGCATCCAGAGGAGCCCTAGATTATAGCAATGATTCATGCTAAATGCTACCCTTCCCATTTCAAAAGTAAACAAAAAATTAGACCATCAATCTTTCAGTGAAAAAGTACGTAAAAACTAGGAAATAGCAGCTTAATTTTGCATTGTGACACAGAAATTATGTAAACAAAACACAGAGCCAAATACTTCATCTTTATTATTATAACATTAAAATATTAGAATGTATTTCATTTGAAGTAGTTAATAGGTATGTTAAGTTTCAGACAATTTTTATACACAGTTTAAATAGCACAACTAATAAATCTACTACTACTGAATTGTATATTAATAGTTTTCTGTGCCAGTGAGTTTTTAGTAATCTATAAAATCCAATTGGAAAATACTAACTAGAAATGAAGATTTAATTAAAGCCATAGCTACAGAGCCACAGGATCAATAGGATCATAGGAGGTCAATAGGTTAATGTCCCTTATAAGTCTAGCAAAGTTCAAACCATGTTCTAAAGGGTGTCTTGTTCAAGCAGACACTAAAATCAGCACCTATTGCCCCTATCCAAGAGATCCACAGGTGAAACCCCCAGGGTGAATTTCCAGTTACCCATTCAATCTTCCAAATTACACTTAAATAGGGCCAATGCAAGGCTTTGTTTAACATGAACAGGAAGCTTGTTCCAAAGGTAGGGCAATCTGCGTGAGACAAATCTGTTCCTCTAGCAAGGTGTTAATGTCACATACCAAGTTAAAGTCCTCTGAGCGAGTGACCCATGTGTCATTTGACTTGCGAATGTGCAGCATTTCCATTAAAGCTGGGTCAGCGATTGCTCTATATGCAAGGCACAGGTCGCCTCTGAGCAGTCTGTACGACTTAGAGTAAAGTGACAATGATTTCAGTCTGTCCACATAAGACAGATCATGAAGACCCTGAATTTTCTTTGTAAGAAACATCTGTAGTCTTTCCAATTACTGCAGGTGTTTGGAACGGGACATACTAAAGAAAGCACTGTACACTTATTGGCCTGATGAGGGAAGAGTACAGGGGGGTTATAACCTCTTGTTTTCTGGAGGCAATGCCCTTACTCATGAGATGAGCAACATAAAATGCCCTTCTTACTACTCTGGAGACATGGTGATCGAAGTTAAGGTTGCTGTCAACCTGTGCGCCCAGATATCTCACCACTGACTGTGTGCTTAGGGTATCGCTATTGATGTGGGAGTTTGCAGGAACATCACCCTTGACGAAGAGGATGATAATGCATTTTTTTGCATTAAGTTTAAGACTATGACTTTGGCACCAATATTTAATCTGCATAAGGCCTTCTTGCAGGATGTTGCCATCGCTAGGGTTTTCAATGATCACTCCCAGCTTACAGTCATCAGCAAACTTTGTCAGCCACAGTCCTTTATTTTTAACCTGTACTTCAGAGAAGTAGATTCCAAACAGTAGGGGTCTCGGAACCAATCCATGTGGAACACCACTGGTTACAGGTCTGCTGGAGGAGATGGGGTCTCCTATTTTGACTGTATGCATTCTATCAGTGACCCTGTGTGCAACCCACCTGACAATATATGGGTTCATAGCCAGCTGGGTGAGTTTATCAATGATGTCTGAATGGGGGATTGTGTCGAAGGCCTTGGTTAAGTCTAGGTAGACCATATGCACAAATTTGCCCTCGTCTAGGGCTTTGGTGACTGTCTCGAAGAAGTCACCAAGTTTAACAGGCATGATTGTCCCCTTGACAAAGCCAAACTGGGTGGGGTCAAGTGTTTGGAGATTTCCTATATCTTTGTTAATAAGGTCCATGATTATTTGTTCCATGGCCTTGCAGACAAGGCTGGTCAGGCTAATGGTTCTACAGTTCCCAGGGTCTGTGGATGCACCTCTTTTGTGCAAAGGGATTATGGTAGCAGTTTTCCATTCTGCTGGGAAGAAGCCAGTGCTTAGGATGTGATTGAAAAGTGTGCCCAAGGGTGATGGTAATTCCTGTTTTATCCCATGTAGAGCACAGTCCAGGATGTTGCCTGGTCCCATAGAGGCTGTGTTTTGGGGTTTGAAGAGGGCATTTAAGACCTGCTCCTTGGAGATACTAGGTGGGGGACAGATGCTAAGGATGCTTTGGGGTATAGGTGGTAGGGACAGTGATGTGAAGTTGTGAACCTGTATGACAGCAGATTTGCTATATCCACAGGTTCTGTATATGTAGTACCATTAACTTTGAGTTCAGCGCAAGTCTGGGCCTTACCTTTAAGGTTACAGATGTAACTAAAGAATGCCTTGTGGTTATCCTGAGTTAGGGAAGGTAATCTGAATTCACAGTTAGCTTTGGAGGACTTCAGTAGGAGTCTTATTTGCTTGTTTAAGTTGAGGAGGGAGTGTTTCCACTTTTCAGACTATTCCTTCCTGCTCTGAGACAGCAATTTCTTCCTCCTATTCTATAGCCTATTAATGGAAGTACTCCACCAGGCAGGTTTGTTTATCCTTGAAGATCTTGCTTTGGTTCTATCGGGTACAGCAGAGTCAATACAATATACAGGTGTTCGTATAAAGCATGGTGTGTAACTCAGCATAGGTGTCTTCCATCTGTGGGGGGAGGGGCTATGAAGCTATTTATGCTGTCATGTAAGAGGCTGTAATTGGCCTTGATGAAGTCTTTAGTCTAGTTGTTGCTAAGGGGGGGACTTGTGTTATAGTTATTTCTAGCAAGCCTTATTTGTGGTCAGATCTCACTAGGGATGGCCAACACTCTCTGGGTGGTGCAGCGGTCCCCCATGTTGGTGAGCAACAGATCCAGGATGTTTGAGACCCTTGTGGATGTGTCAGCCAGCTGGTTTAGGGCACTGGACTTAGCGAAGTCCAGGAACCTTTGGGCAAGTGAGTTAGAACACACACAATTTACCCAATCAACGGATGGGTAATTAAAGTCAACCAAAACCAGGGTGTTTGGTCATATCTTGATTGACTCAAGTGGATCCAAGTAGGCTGAGTGGATGTCCTGATTCATGGAGGGAGGGGTCCTATAGCTGGTAATGACCTGAAGACAGGTCTTCCCCCACAGTCAATTGTATCTGAAGTAATTCAAGGTAATTATGCTGTTTAACCAATCTAGAGGTGCATTTATCTTAATTAATATTGATACGCCATGTCCTTTAGTTCTCATACCTTCAGTTTGTGGTCTGAACTTGTGGAAGGAAATGTAACCTAATATAGCTGGTGTACTCTCCCCAGCCTTAAACCTGGTCTCAGTTATTGTCAGCACCTTCCAAGATGAGGACTGCTTCCACTGAGTGCAGTTTCTGGTTTAGACTCATAGCATTTAGCAGCATAACCTTGAAGTTGTTTTTAGAGGGTATTTTTATGTCAGAAATTTTGTTCTTGTGACATTGCCTAAAAAAGGCATTATGGGGATGGCAAAAGCCTTAGCCAGTAACCAAAATTCCAGGGGTGACAGATGAAGACCATCTCTGGCAAAGCATCTAGGTCGGTCAGCCAGGTCATCCCAGGCTAACAGATAGTGGATCCCCTTTGAATGACACCAGAAACTAAGCCAATTGTTGAAGCCAATCATTTTTTGTTTGTATTGAGGTATCATCCTAGGTGAAAGTAAAATGCTGCTTAAGGCTAGGGACACACCTGTCTGAGATACATAATCAGAGAGCTCAGTCCTGTCTCTCTTCATATAGTCCAGTGAGGCACACCTCAAGTTCACACCACCATTGTCTATGATGGAGTCATAACAGTGCCAGTTGTTGAGAGAGAGAGAGAGTGTGTGTGTGCGCGTCTGTCTGTGTGCGTCTGTCTGTGTGTGTGAGAGAGAGAGAGATGTGGGGGATCCTGGCATCTGACAGACAGTTGACCATGACTTTTCCCTTATCCAGCCTGATGACAGGGACATCTGTGTGTCTCACAATTGAGTCACCTATGACTAAGATGTTTGTTTTTGTGCTTGAATGGTGAGACACTGGTGTGTGATATATTATGTGTACTATGTTCTACAGAGGATGTATTATGTCAATCATGCTTATGTTTATGTTTGGGAAGTCTCTAATGTTTAGGTAAGTTTCTGGTAAGGACCTCTGCATATACAGGTTTATGTGTTGTTGGTTTGGTAGATGCAGGAGATGGTGTGTGTATGCTGACAGCCTGCTTAGTATCAGATGAATTGACTGGTGATTGAGAGAGCCTGGATTCTAGGTTCTTGAAACAGATGCATCTCTCACATAATGAATTTATGAGGAATAGAAGAAGTGAGTTGTCACTGTAAATGAGGCTATTGCTACATTGCCTCAGGATGCCCATAGTTACTAGACTGGTTGGAGAAACTGTAGGAACATGTCTATCCATAATGCTAGGTAAGTTGATGTGGTCAGAAAACAGAGAGACAACAGGAAGGACCATGTAAAGTAGAGGACAGGAAAAGTGGGCAAAAAATACAAAGGGATAGTGGGTAGGATCTGTGCTGGTACCTCAGGAGCTTTGCTGAATGCATCACCTGTCAGTGAGGGACAATCACAAGAACTCACCGATGGAGCACCAGCAGAGTACTAAGGGAAAATTTGCAGGCAGAAGTGTTTGCGTCTAAGGGTTCCCACTGCTGCTCGGCAGTGCACAATGTGGAAACAAGCACAGACTCATGCAAAGATGGTGCTTGTGTAGCGAATGACAGCAAACCGATCTAAACAAATTAACATTAACCAATAAAAAAGCTCACAATTGAGCCCTGTTCCAGCAATGTTCAATTAGATGCGTTCTAACTGCACACTCCTGCCTCTAGGGAGCAGGGGAACCCTCTCCAACAAAAGATGTCCTGGTTTATTGCTCAAGTTATACAAACAGAACTAGATTCAGCAAGTCTGAATCTAGTCTATGCTACAGCAAACAAAGTGCAACAATTTCAGGGAAAAAAAACAGTTCAAATAAGCAGGCACAATAAGTCTTCAACCAGCAATTCCCAGCTTAGAAGGATGCAAGCCACCTCTCCTGCCACAAGAGTGTAGACCACAAACCTTCTGAATGTAAAACAACTGGCCTGAAGCCCAAGTGCTTAAACCAAAACCAAGAGGCTTAGAATAACAGTTACAATTTTATCAGTTTATGAAGAAGCAGTAATAAATGCAACTGAACACTTTTAAGAACAATCAGCAAAAGCAAAATAAAGTAATAAAGTAGGAAAAAATACAAATACAGTAAAAGCAGCTGAATAAAGTGCAATTTTTTTAAGTTAAGTGGGAAGGAAGGAAACTGAAGATAATTCAAGGTTAAGAAACTAAGTGGGTGGGCCTTCCCAAATGATCTCTCTCTGCTCAGTAGAATGAGCTGATGAGATGGGACTGGGAGGAGTGTCCAAAAATCAGATTTGTAGTAGGGGTGGGCAACTCAAAAGAATACAACAGCAGCTGTGTGCATGAGTGGGAATAAAAATGCAGACAGAGATCAGCAATATTCAGACAAACTACAGCAAGCAAGCCAAACAAGCACTCCAGCTAAATACAGGTACTTCTAGCTAAATGAAGAATGCTGTTTCTCACCTCCTCCCACTAATTAGCTGATGTTCTTCACCGTTTATAAAGGACTTCTTTGCTAACTAACTGACCCTAGCCAAGACCTCGAACTCCAACAGAACAGAAAACTTAAAACAAATGTAATACAAGAATAAGATACAAAATAGAAGTAACAAAAGCGTAAATGAAAAAATTCAAGTCAAAATAAAATGCAGAGATCAGCAATATTCAGGCAGAGTACAGCAAGCAAGCCAAACAAGCACAAGTAACATTAAATGTCATCAGTCAAAAGGAAACATGTCAATAGTGCTACTTTTAAGCATACATTGATTGCTGTCCAATGATTTAAAATGTTTTTTTGTTTGTTTGTTTTTATTTAAAATGTATGCTTTGATGAACTTAACAGTTGTAGTCCAAGAGGTACAGGTGATAGCAGTAAAGGTTAATTTGTATTAGGAAATATGCAGACATTTGAGCTACAATATTAGTGTTATTAACACTGCTTCACTTTTGTTTCATCCAATGAACACAGCTATTTTCCTTTTTTGTTTGTTTTTGTAGAAATGTTGTGAATGAATAAATGCAGCCATGGTTATGGAGACTACCTTTGATTTAATGAGATAGCAGTCTGCATTCTTTCCTTAAGTTGCATTGTGTTTCCTTTGTGTGAGATACATTCTGTACTTTTGTAAACTGGCCAGGATTGATCTCTTTCCTTAAAAGAATGACAAACAGATGAAGTTTATCCATTGGGGATAGTCTTCTTGGGTAATCAGGAAATCCTTTTTTGTACATAAAGTAAAGTTCTCAAAATATATTCAAGTACAACCTTCTTAGTATTTTAACTGAAAACATAATTCCTGACTAATCTAGCTAATTAAGTTTAAGAGGAGGGAACTGAAAGGTGTTAGTAAAATATTTAGGTAATCAGATTTGTGACGCTGAATGTCTAGCCAGAGGCCATTTACTGTACCTGCAAGTACGTATTTTACTGTATGCATACCAGATTTGGGTCTAGCTGCATTCAAGATTAATAGGGTAAGAGTCTATTTCTGAATTGCTACTAGCTTGCTTGTTATTGTGGGTTCACAATTTTATATCAAAACTATCCCTTTATAGTGAAGTATACCCATTAATTAAGACAAATAGCATCCATCAATGATACAGTTTAAACATTTTTATACAAAATATTTCATGACATTTAGTCAGGGAGTCCTTTCGGGCTTTTAGCTATGACCTTATGTGATTTGCAGCTTAAATCACAAACTAAAGGTAAATGGTATATGTATGCCAAACTTAACAAATCATAAACTGCAATTATATGCTTTGTTATGTTTGGCATTTTTTAAACCTTAAAAGTACTGTTTCAGCCAGATTCTACATTTTAAACCCCAGGGACCATTTTCAGCATACACCACATATCAAAATCTGAACTTTGGTTCCTGATGAAATTGCGAGGACCACACTAATGGTCCTTGGAACAGCACAAGATCAGGTAAGGGGATTTTGTGGCACTCAGAAATATTCCCTTCTCTGTGAGATACAGCAATCTCGGAGTTAGTATGAGCATGTAGCAGGGATGTAGTGGATACAGCCCCCATTTGTGGTATTTGAGGATGGCAAAGCTTCCTACAAAAATGCTTTAATAAGACTACAGTGACTTTCAAAATGAACTGTATTTCCTATCATTTGCACTATACATTTTATAATTAGTTGCTGGAATCATGATTCTGGGCCTTCCAATAACATGCCACTTAAATTAGCTACCTATGGATGAATGAAGGACATTTTTGATTTGCAAGCTACCCTGCTACATCAGTGAGTGAAACAAGCAACTGACAGTCATGAAAAAGCACAGTTTTTAAAGCCCATAAGTGTTTTATGGGCAAAAAGTATTACATTTATTATTAAATATTTCTTTAAAAACATTTGGGTTAAGCCCTCACTTCTACCTCGATTGCTAGTATTACTACAAAAGCCATTTGTTAACCAGTTCAGATGCCACCAAAGTAATCTTGCATATTCAAACTATAATGTGCATAGCAGCAGGCCCTGAAAGTCCTTCAAGAGTTCCTGAAAAGTGTCATTGGATTGCTGCTCTTAAAATTTTAAAAACATTTATTACATGTTGCTATTATTTCTTGTTTAATCAGCAGACATAAATGAATCTTCACGAGAGGCCTCAGCACTAATTGGTGCAGTCACATTATATAATCCTTGATTTATCCCCTTCATATTTTCCTTATATTTTTACAATGTTCATCTATGATAAATGCTTTTTGATATGATTTGGTATACCCAGTGGCATTAGTCATGCTGCCTAGGATACAGTCATGAGTAGCTGCCACATATTAAGGACAATTCAAAACCAGGATTATTAATACAAGTATGGAACATTTTCAAACATTCTGTTTTGCAGATGCAGCAATATTCTAAAAAGAAATATTAAGTCAGAAATGTACATCGACTATAAGCAGGATGTTGGATAAAAGAAGGTCAGCTTACATATTTATTGGGATAGAAAGAAAAAGGTACATCAACTGTAGTAATAAGGGTGCAAGCAATAAGGAAAATTTGAGATAAGAGACTGGACAGTTATATCAGAAATTACAAACCATATTAAACTAGAAGTGATATAACTTAAGCTAGGTGTATGTGATAATTAGCAGTTGTCAAAGAAGGAAAAGTCAAAACAAAGGAGGAGGTGCAGTCACAGTAAAGAAGAAAGAAGAGCAGTGAAGAAGGATTCAAAACATTGAGATTGTATGGTTCTGATTAAAAAAGGAGTAAGATGTTCAGTGTGATAACATAAAACAATTAAGAAACTGAATCTTAAAATCTGTTAGCACAAAAGTTAAAAGGCCAAGTGGTACAGTGGTTAAGGTATATGCCGTTCAACCATAAGGTGCAAGGTTTGATTTGCACCACTTGAAAGAGCTTTACAGATTGAGGGGTGGGAGGTTGGCATAATGGTTAAGGTGTTTACCTTACAAACAAAGTGCAGGGTTTGATTCTCACATGGGGTAATTGGCTAGGCTGAAAATGGCCCAGAAGGGCAGCTAGCCTAATACTAATCTACAAATCTAAGATTAGCAGAGTAGTATTGAAAGGCTTGTGGGAAAATGTAAACAAGATGTATCATTTTCCTGTATTGTAAGTTTGGTTTGGAAAAAAAATAGAACATGAATATATCTTTCAACAACTCATAAGTTTTATTGACACATTAAGTGTTAACATCAAGCTATAAATTTGGTTCAGTTTACCAGGCTGTTGCAGTGGTAGCCTTCAGTCAGGGACAGGCAGTTTTGTAACTAATGGTTAATGGTCCAGTAACATGCTAACACTGATGTCACAGTAACTGGACAAAGATGCAGGGTACTGACTTGTAATACTTTTGCAGTTAAACCATTGGTAATCATTAAATGGAACGACAAAAGGTGCCCACACCACGAAATGTACCACTGGACTCTGAGTAGATTTATTCTCACCAACGTTACAATTATAGCTTTCCCTTATGACATATGTAATATACCAAGACAGCAGTACATTTACAAAACCATAAATGACACTCCTAGATGTTGCAGTGTGGGTCTACTCTTAATACTTACAGTAGCTTGCATCCTAATCTGTTCTGACTCTCTAAGTTGAACATCAGTTATCAATAAACTATGCACATGATATCTGTATTCTTATACGGCATTAGCTTCTGTATTTTTGCATTGGATTATTGTCCTAACAATCAAACTGAGCTCACTGTTACACTGAGTGATGCCCTCAAAAGTATACCTGAAATAACATTTTAAAACCATTGCATTAAAGGATGGCCAATGGCATCTATAACATGCAGGGAAAGTATCACCTTATACAAATTTAACATTTCATTTTTTTCCAATTGCAGTAGAAATATAATGCGATATATTTTAATGGTCAAATGAACAAGTTATAAATACAAAAGTATTATAATGCGTTCAATCTCCTACTTGGGATTTATTTATTTATTTTGGCTGGTTGGTTGTTGCTTGGTTGGTCAGTATTCAAGTAATGTTCCCAGCAATTCCATTTAACTGAGTATTAGAAATTATCTTGAGAGATGCATATGAGGAGAAGGGCAATTTCAGGTCATTTAGTTACGGAGCTACATAGAAATAATTTTTACGTGACTGCTAATGCTACCAAAACACAGATTTTAAATCCTTTAAAGGCATAATCTGGCTCAGCAACTGTCCTGGCATGAAAGCTGCCATTAATTTAACAAAAGGATTACAATAAACCACATATACTTCATCACTGACTGATTTAAAGGCACTTAGTGTTTTATATAAACTATATAAAACGGTTTATGATCACTCCCTTTGCCCCTTTTGTTTTAAAAGTTATGGAAGAATGTTAAGAGTTTGGCTACTTATCTTCTTGTACTCAGAAGTCTGAAGTTTATATAAACTAAATTATGTGCATGCTGTGTTGTAAAGAAATATCCATTACCTTACTAAGTAGCACTTTGGATAACGCTGGTATGTATTATGAAGAGTTACTGAAATCCTTTCTTGGAATCTGCACAACTGTTAAATAAAATTGTATTTCACTTCAGTTTTTTTAAAAGATAATCTGCAGAATATTGATACTTGCACAACTGAAATACTTGTTTTATAGAAAAAGTCAAACTACTGCTATATCTCAGTTAATTTAATGTTTGCTTAGACTGTATTCTTGTGTTTGTGTATGTATGTGTGTGTGCATGTGTGTGCTGTTTGTATTCATAAGCACACACTGGTAAAGGTTAAGTTTGCAACTACTTTACTAAAGGATGCAAAGGAGTGTCTTGTTAGTGGGTCACGCCACATGCTGTAGACATAAAAAGCATATCTATTGCATTTAAGTGTGAATACCTGGTTATTCCACTTCTGCTTTAATTAATTAATCCAGCTCTGTTAACCAAGCTGCAATGCAAGCTTCAAGAATGTAAAAAATGAACATAATGCAACACAATTTTTGTGTGTGTGTGTGTGTGTGTGTGTGTTATATATATATATATATATATATATATATATATATATATATATATATATATATATATATATACACACACACACACACAATATACATATACACACACACAAATGGGTCTACTTTTAAAACCCGAATTGCCATAATACCGACCGTAAAATATCGAGATGGAAATACCGAGCTTTCAAAATCCTGCAAGGCAACAATACCGAATGCTGGAATACTGAAACTTAGAAAGGTAGAGCCGTTTGTTATGTAAGCTAAGGGTATAGTATAATCGTAGTCTTTGTGACAGAATTTGTTGCAGAATGCTGTTAAATATCTATATATACGAAAACTGGTTTGTTGGTGCGGTTTCTGTTAAACGGTGTGCAGTACTTCTGTATTACACTATGGCATGTATTGCTGAAAGACAAATTGTAGGTTATTTTTGGTTTGTAGGTTGAGATATTTTGGGATTCGGTTTTGTTCACTTTCAGAATTTTGTGCTTTTGGTATTTCTGTCTCGATATTTTAAGGTTCGGTTTTATGGCAATTTGGGTTTTAAAATTAGACAAACAGATATACATATTATATATACACATATATATTTGTATATTATATGTATACACACACACACACACACACACTGCAGAATGTTGAACAGTTATCAATGAGTTTGCACTGTTTATTATCGACTGCTTAGTATTCAAAGCATACATATTATTAAATGTTTTAATATCAGAAATGTGTGCATTCAGAATATTATGTAGACAGGTGGTTGCAGGTAGGTTGTTGTCTCTATGGGATATAAATTCCAGTGCCCTGGATCAACTAATCCATAGTCCCACCAGGGGCTCCAATATCCTAGACCTGGTCATTATCAACATGGGAAATCTATGCCCCACACCTATGGTCACACCCTCGTTGGTCAGGTCAGACCATAAGCTAATCACCCTTAACATCCACATCCCACCCCCACCCCCCAGTAAGGAAACCTCCATAAAAAACTTCTCCAAGGCCAACTTCATGCTATTCAAGTCAGAAGTTACAAACTTCATTACACCCATGCAGACGGGAACTGAAAGTTTGACTGCTGAGTCCTACACTAAGGCACTGTACGAGCACATCCTCTCATGCATGAATCGTGCCATCCCAAACAGAACCAAGATGCTCTCCTCCAAAAAAAGGAAGCCAATCTAGTGGTCCCTTGCCACAAACAAACTTTACAACAAAAGGAAAAAACTGTTGCAGAAAAGAGGAAAATCCCAGGATGCAAAAAACTCCCTTACCAGGCTCAGTAAGAAGCTGAGATCCCTCATAAAATCCTCCAAAGCTAGTTACGAAAATAAAATTGCCACAACGATTCCAAAGACAACCACAAGGCATTCTATAACTATGTCAAGAATCTAAATGGCAATGCTCAGATCTACTCTGAGCTACAACAGGATGGCATTAAATATACTGATCCCAAGGCTATTGCCAATATCCTGGCAGATCGATTCAGTGCCAACGTCACCCCTCTCTCACCCCCTAAATGGCCCATCTCAATACTGGAGGATTGCCAAAGTCCGGTAATAACAGCCACACAGGTAAAAATGCACTCTCCAAAGCTAAGAATACAGCATCCATGGGACCAGATGACATCCTGGGCTGTGTACTACATGAACTACAAAATTAACTGGCACCTCACCTAAGTGTCATGTTTAATCATACCCTCACCTCAGGCTTCGTGCCCACTGAGTGGCGCACAGCTACATTTATCCCACTCCACAAGGGGGGATCCACCTTGGATCCCAGGAATTACTGCCCCATCAGTCTGATGAGCCTGATCTGCAAGGCCATGGAACGTATTATCACGGAACTTATAAAGAAAGACATTGGCAACCTTAAAACACTGGACCCCACCCAGTTTGGGTTCGTGAAGGGCCGATCTTGTCTCCTGAACCTTAATGACTTCTTTGAATCAGTCTCCAGAGCAGTGGATGAGAGTAAGGCAGTCCACACAGCCTATCTGGACCTCGCCAAGGCCTTTGACACCATCCCCCACTCTGGAATCATAGATAAACTTCCAAAGCTGGGCATTAATCCTTACATCACTCGATGGGTTGCCAACTGACTTACTGACAGAAGCCACATTGTAAAAGTAGCTGACTCCAAATCCAGCTCCAGACAAGTGGAGTACCTCAGGGTTCAGTCCTGGGACCTCTCGTTCGGCATCTACTTCTCTGAAGTACAGGCCAACACTAAGGGACTCTGGCTAACAAAGTTCGCAGATGACTGCAAACTGGGAGCCATTACTGAATCCCCAAATGATGTGGATATTCTACAAAAGGGCTTTAAAGAAACAGATGCTTGGTGCCAGAGCCATGGGCTCAAGCCCAATGCCAAGAAATGTATAGTTATCCCCTTTAGGAAAAAACATGTACCCATGAATTATCACATAGGTGGCAGTACACTAAACATCAAAAGTGTGATAAGAGACTTGGGGACACAGGTGGACAGTGGTCTCGCCTTCAATAACCACATCGCCACAACAGTCAGGAAATACTTCTATGTGGCACACCTCAACACCAAGGGCTTTTCATCCAGAAAAAAGGAGGTCATTGTCCCACTGTACTCATCCCTCATTAGACCCATTATAGAATACAATGCCCCATTTGGTATGTACCTCTCAAGACATCTGCAGCAACTGGAAAGGCCGCAGAAATACCTCACTAAAAGAATCACAGGCCTAAAGCAGATGCCCTGTGCTGACCGCCTTAAAAAACTCCAGCTATACTCTGTCACATATTGTCTACTCCGAGGCGATCTCTGCTTAACAAACAAGGTCATGTCAAACCCAGAGCTGTTGGACATGCTACACTTAAAGAAATCCCAATCCCTCAGAGCCACACGCTTCAGGGATCTAAATCTTGTCATCACAATAAACAAAACATGCTGGAGGGATAGGTTCCTGACCCAGAGACTCCCCAGACTCTGGAATAGACTGCCCATACATGTCAAGCAGAGCGCCTCTTTGGCCCTCTTCAAAAGGAACCTTGATGATTGGATGGGAGAAAGGAAATTCACCCCGGGGATCACCTCAGTCGCCCTACTAGACAGGGGTCCAGGGAAGTAAACAGTGTGGGAAGAAATAGCCAGGGAATTGTTATGGCTAGGCTTGTATAGGCCCTAAGGCCAAAAACCTAGTACCAACCTATGAACCTATGATGTGGGCAGATTTGATTTGTTAAGGAGATCATTGCTGGGAGCTGTTGTCTAATCCTGGCAGTGATTTGTTTCTGTAGGAACTCTCTCTCTCTCTCTCTCACTGTCTCCCCTCTTGTTCAATTGTTGTGGAATTGGAGTTGGTATTTTTAACTTGGCGTGGTGTGCAGGTGCTTTCCCCTCTAGACAAAACACTTTTTTTTTTTTTTTTTTCGTTTTGAGAGGTCTTTTGTGGTTTCAGATTTTTTTCAGCCAGGAATGTGGGATTTCAAATTAGGACTGTGTAGTTCAATATAGTTTGATGTTTGGTTTTGTTTGATATATATGTATATGGTTCCTTAATGTACGACTGAATGATTGTATGATTGCTTCACTGAACACATTTTGAATGTAAAATGCGCATCTGGTCACACACAAAAGATTATGGAGGCAAGTGTGGGTTTTTACATTTATGGGGTAGGTGTGTGTGTGCCATTATGTATGGGTTAGGGTTAGCATAAAGGTTAGTAAAGGGGCAAATTTATAGGGGCAAAAAATATCTGTATATTCTGCGTTCATTATAAAGATATCCATGCTGCCATTTCAGGCACAGGGACACACATCAAAGCCTATAGACTGCTTCTCTCTCTCTTCACTACATTAAATAGCAACCAGTTTATGCAAATTGTAGTTAAACCACATTTTCTGTTCAAATAAAACAGTGTCTCTAAGAACACAGGGCCAGTATTCACTGAGCAAACTGGAGATGAAGTGGAGTTATTTCATGGCTGCAATATATCTTCATTTATGCAGGATGCAGATCTCTACCTTTACAAAAACATGCTTAGCCATGACAAAGCACCTAGGGATGCATTAGACAACAAACAACCATTGAATGAATTCAAACAGCAAAAGTGATATATTTTTAATGAAAAAGTTGGTTAATATATGCAGGAAGTTTTGACTTTTTGTGCCTTTGTTTTTAGGATTTTCTGCGAAATATACCAGACAGTATTCTTTCTTCACAAATGTATGAACTATGGATGGAAGCCATGGAGACAGAAAATACTGAAGAAAAGCTAGGGACTATAAAAAGGTATGCAAACATTTCCATCTAATGAAATAGCTGAATGTTATTTCTTTACTTAATTAATGTACACAGCAAAATAATGTGTGTGTTGTGATGATGTAATGAGACATTTCAGAAGAATCTTGAGCATATGACAATGTGCAAAGCATATCATTACTTAATTTATTGCCATTTGTATCACAACTCATTGCATAGACTAGTTATTCTCCCACTACTGCTATTTATCCTAAGTGCTTGCAAGCTGAGTACTGTAACACAGTTGTAGATAGATATGCATCATCTGCTACCACCTTTACTTCTGATTTACAGCTTTATAACAACATGTAGGAGAGTCCTGCAAAGATACGGTGGGGGCAATCTGGGTACATTGGGGCACAGCAAGTATAGATTCTTTAAATTCAACTAATATATAGGAGATATATATATATATAGAAATGTATTATATAAATATAGCTATATATATATATATATATATATATATATATATATATATATATATATATATAGAAATGTATTATATAAATATAGCTATAGATATATATATATATATATATATATATATATATATATATATATATATATATATATATACACACACACATACACACACACACACACACACATATATACACACATTTACAGAACCCCTAATTTAGTTGATTGTGCATCAATAGTTAACTTAATAGTCATCCCACAAAAAAATAACACACAACACACTAACTACATATCCTGTCAGATTATATACATACATTTCATCAGTAACAGTCAGAAAAATAATAATTTTGGTTTCTTATTGCAATCAAGTTACAAGGAAAATTCCTTACAAATACACTCTCATACAGAACATCAGTAAACGTACATCAGTTAATGCCGCTGCAAACTAACCAGCTAGTTACCTTACAATACCACAGACATCAAACTAACCAGCTAGTTACCTTACAATACCACAGACATCATTTCTCAAATATGACACCAACATCTGTCATAGAAAATGGTTTACGTTGGTGGTTCTACACCCCCCATATCAAATGGTTTTCACCTGCACATCTTCATCCTTATAAATAATAACCCCACGACCACAACATTGTGACTACAGTAACATTTCCTCTATACCAGCAAAATCAACCATTGTCACAGCTGAATGACTGCGACACCCCAAAAAAACAGATCCAGTTAATGAAGAATTTACTACAAGAGTCAACGTATTCAGCTGCACCAAACGCATAACGAAACTGACACAAAAATACACATACATATCATAATAAAAGAAGATGGATTATCAGCAATTTTAAATATTACAATGTCACTAGCTGCCACTTTATAACTTCATATCATTTATTTAAATCAAAGAAGGTTTCAGCACTCTGTATTAGATGCAAAGGGCAAGCTCAGAAATGGCCTCCACATAACAAGGAACAGTGAAAGAGGTCCATGGAAGCAATGAACTGAGGTAGTCAGGACTGTGATACAAAGAATTACAAAATACCAGTTTTTGCTAGCCATAATAGTAATGCTCACATCAAACCAGTTTCTGAACCTTAGAGTTTTATTGTACTTAATATTCAAAGAAGGGTCACCCTACATGTTGACTGCACGGCCATGACAAACTCTGTACAGCCATCTGTGCATAGCTAAGGGCCATCCAGAAAGTATGGCACACTGGATGCAATTAATCTGCATAAATCAATGCAGGCATGTACTACAGGGCCGCAAAGACAGTTGTCCAATATCACTGAAAAAATATGCACTTCCTAAGTAATCTTTTCAAATGTCAAAAGTGGGACATTCTTTGCATAAATGTGAGATTTTGCAGGACAAATCATACTCCACAGTCATAGCAAAGGAGACAACTCCACGTCTTTGCAAAATAAAAAGGTTATTATTGTAGCACTTGAGTTGTTTATGCTGTTTTCTATAATATTTTGTTGTTTCAGATGCAAAATAATTGTTTTATGCAACTATTAAAGAAAACTTTGGGAATATTTTTGTCCTAAAATCTCAGGACGTTGGCCAGTTTTCAGTTTTTTTGCAGGACACAACAGAGGGACTTGTCCTGCACAAAGGACAGGTTGTAACCTTGTTTGTAAGTGAATCTCTGTCTGACCTCTACGTAGAGAGAGAATAAAATGATTTTGAATGCTGCCTGTAGGATTACTGTCCAGTACTAGTAAAATTAGAGATGATATACTTCAGGACTGTTTTTAGACTACAATCCTCTGCATCCCGGATGTATCCGTAGGAAGATTGTATGCTCATTACCAAGACTGAAAACTAAAATTTAGATTTCACATAAATGGTCATAATTTGCTTGTTTTTCTAACAGCAGCTTATACCTAATTGTATGGCTAAGATTATATTTATTTTTTTGATACCAGAAAACATGCATCCTTAAAGTATGTATGAAAAATATCAGAAAAAGGAGAGAGAGGCAAAAGTATATGATATTCTATCTCTCCCCATCTCTTCTAATGCTAATATAAAATTTATCTGCAAAAATCTCTAGACACAAAGTGAAACATGTCACACAAAGTAATATATTTTCTGCATAAATCCAAAACAGTCGGAGGAATGTGGTAATTATTCCTGATCTGAAATTTAGCTCATTGATCACACATTAAATGAACGTAGTCCTGTCAGCTGATTTATACTGAAAGGACCCCAAAGGAGAAAACTGTGGCTCATACTACCAGGCTGGATTCTTACATGTGAACAGTAGGTAGCAGCTTCTTCTACAAGGAAGATTGCCTGATATCTGGAAAAATAGTATGTCTTACAGACTCCAGGAGGTCCTTTACAGATTATGGTACTCTGGTCTCAGAAAGGCATTACATTTTAGTGGTGGATGGCATACAGTTCAGTAACAAAGGCTCAATCACATGCTTATTCCTGTCTTGCATATTACTCACATCAGTAACTCATTAGTTCTTTTAATCTGCAGAGAATGTCAGCTTTTGCTACATGTTACAATGTAAATGACCTGCACATTCTTTAAGCAAGAATATAAAGGGGTGCACTGCACAGCCAGTATAGTAAAACCACGTTAGCATCAATAGCCATTGCCTGACCATTGTAAAGTACCATTTTACTGACTCGTATCTTAATTCACCTAGGTATTTATAATGTATGTATTTGTATATATACACAGTTCTAAATGCTGGGAAAATTTTTTTGTGCATTAAAAAAAAAAAAAGCATTATGCAGGTGCCTATATGATCATAGGTTCATAGATTCATAGCCAAGTACTAAGCAATCAGTCTGCGGAGCATTACTAGCCTACCTAAAAATCCCCATTCAAAAGATCTTTCCAGCCTCATGGAGGGCAAGACAAAATAGACTAGCAAAAATTTAAGGATGCCCATCCAATTACTTGCTTACTACTCTGTTTGACCAATGCTGGCAGTTTGTTTCAGAGGGAGGAATATGTTGGGATATAAATCTGTCACACCAGTATGTCTTATTTATGTGTTGATGAAGGTTTAATTCATTTAACCAAGTACGTGAGGCATCATTTATTGTGTGAAAGAACAGGAGGTCAGAGAAAGTTGGATCTTTCATGGCTTAAAATGGGTCTCCATGGAGGAATCTATAAGAGACTGAGTAAAGAGAGTGTGTTGTGATTACTAAGACGTTTGATGCCACTGATCCTTTATTTATGAATGTCTGAGATCTTTCAAGCCAAGTAATATGTTTAAATAATTGCATGCCAAATGGTACATTATATTCAACAATGGATCTGATGAGATACGTGTAAAGAGGAATTAAGACTTCTGTAGATCTAGTGGAGATGCCTTTGGAAATGAAACAACTTGCTCCACAGTAATTAAAGGAGTGGCTAGGATTGTGGAATCTGTGGAAAAGATACAACACGACTTCCACGGTGGTGCAGCGGTAGTGTTGTTGCCTCACAGCAAGAGGTTCTCCCGTTCGATTCACGGCTGGAGTGTGGGGAGTGCCTTCTGTGTGGAGTCTGCATGTCCTCCCCACGGTTGGGTGGGCATTCGATAGACATGCGTAAATGGGCATGCCTTCTCTGAAGGTTGAACGTCGAGCTGGCACCTTGGCGTAAGTCAAAATCTACGACCAATCATTAGCAGATTGGAGTTCCGCTGTGACGACCCCTAACCAGGAAAAGCAGAAAGACAACAACAACATTAAATGGAGCAAAATTTGCACTAAATTTGTCAGCTAGAATATTAGCTATTTCCTTTGGTTCAGAGTGTACAAAATTATTGTGGACTAGTTCCAAACATTGTTCGGTATTAGTTCTTAACATCTCGACACAGTTAACTAAGATTTGTAGCTGTTTTTGGCTTCAGTTGCTGTTTTAAGTTCTTACTCAGTTTTGAGCTTTTTAAAAGTTCCATTAAGCCCTGTACTACTTTGCTTAAAGGCATGTATAAGTTAAGTTAAATGAGAGCCATTATAAACATTAAGCAATTTCTTTCTCTTGTTATACAATTTATTTATACAAGTATTCTAAATCTCTCATTATATTTGGTTTAGATACAAACTGCCTAATCAAAAGCTTTATTTTAGTGGGAGTAGAAGTCAGACAGAGACAGGAGCTTCAGCATTAGGATCTATCAGAGGAGGATTACAGTGGAATTTATTTAGTTCATCAAATAAATGAAGATTTGTTTTTAAGAAGTCCTTTAATACAAAGGTATTCACAGGGGAAGTACCACCAGTTTTAAAGGAAACAATCACACATTTATGGTTTGATTTAACAAGAAGAGTGGCCTAATGGTTAAGGTCTTTGCCTTACAAACACAAGGTACAGAGTTTGAGTCTCACAAGGGATAGCTGGCTAGGCTTAAAATGGCTCACAAGGGCAGTTAGTCTAGTACTAATCTATGAACCTATGAACCTATGAACCTATATGGAGATATCCAAGAAAGTATCCATATGTGTGAGAACTAGATCCAGGACATTGGGGTCCCTTGTAGGATGATTAACTATTTGCAAAATAGAGTTAGAATGTGTATTGTCAAGAACATATTTGGCATGCTGACCACTAGCAGTGCAGCTCAGGTAGTTTATTGATGGAGAGCTGAAGTCCCCCAGGAGAAAGGTATTGGGTTTAATGAGGATTTTAGCTAAAACGTTACTATGACTATCATGCTCAGAAGGAAACGGAGAGGGTTTTCCATAACTATTAATGAAGTATTAATTATTCTTGTTTATGGTGATTTGAACATCTAGGAATTCCAGTGTTGTGTCCTGAGTAACAAAAACCAACAGTGGGTGGTATCTGCTTCCTGTCAGAGTATAGCCCACTTGTGTTGTGGGTAAAAATCAGAACGGAAGAACACTCTTACTTGAATAGTTATTACTCCTGGTGGTTCAAGTCCAAGTCTTGAAAAGGACTTGGCTATTCCTGGTTAGTCTTGAGAAAGACTGTTTTGGCTCTTAGAAGGGCCTTAGTAGCCTTGAAGAAGACTGTATTTGGCTCTTCTAAGGCCTTTGTGGTGTGGCGAGTGGGTCCTGAGGAGGATCTTTGTAGTCCTCAGGAGGACTGTTTTGGTTCTGAGGAGAACCTTATAGGTTCATAGGTTGGTACTAGGCTATCAGCCCTAGGGCCTATACAAGCCTAGCCATAACAATTCCCTGGCTATTTCTTCCCACACTATTTACTTCCCTGGACCCCTGTCTAACAGGGCGACGGACGTGATCCCCGGGGTGAATTTCCTTTCTCCCATCCAATCGTCAATGTTCCTTTTGAAGAGGGCCAAAGAGGCACTCTGCTTGACATGTATGGGCAATCTATTCCAGAGTCTGGGGAGTCTCTGTGTCAGGAACCTATCCCTCCAGCATGTTTTGTTTATTGTGATGACAAGGTTTAGATCGCTGCAGCGTGTGGCTCTGAGGGATTGTGATTTCTTTAAGTGTAGCATGTCCAACAGCTTTTGGTTTGACTTGGCCTTGTATGTTTAGCAGAGATCCCCTCTGAGTAGATGATATGCGACAGAATATAGCTGGAGTTTTTTAAGGCGGTCAGCATAGGGCATCTGCTTTAGGCCTGTGATTCTTTTAGTGAGGTATTTCTGTGGCCTTTCCAATTGTTGCAGATGTCTTGAGAGGTACATACTAAACGGGGCGTTGTATTCTTTAATGGGTCTAATGAGGGATGAGTACAGTGGGACAATTACCTCCTTTTTTCTGGATGAAAAGCCCTTAGTGATGAGGTGTGCCACATAGAAGGATTTCCTGACTGTTGTGGCGATGTGGTTATCGAAGGTGAGACCACTGTCCACCTGTGTCCCTAAGTCTTTTATCACATTTTTGGTGTTTAGTGTACTGCCACCTATATGGTAATTCACGGAAACATGTTTTTTCCCAAAGGGGATAACTATACATTTCTTGGCATTGAGCTTGAGCCCATGGCTCTGGCACCAAGCATCTGTTTCTGTAAGGCCCTGTTGTAGAGTAGCCACATCATTTGGGGATTCAATAATGGCTCCCAGTTTGCAGTCATCTGCGAACTTTGTTAGCCAGAGTCCCTTAGTGTTGGCCTGTACTTCAGAGAAGTAAATGCCAAACAAGAGCGGTCCCAGGACTGAACCGTGAGGTACTCCACTTGTCTGGAGCTGGATTTGGAGTCGGCTACTTTTACAGTGTGGGTTCTATCAGTAAGCCAGTTAGCAACCCATTGGGTGACGTAGGGATTAATGCCCAGCTTAGTAAGTTTATCTATGATTCCAGAGTGGGGGATGGTGTCAAAGGCCTTGGCAAGGTCTAGATGTGTGTGGACCACCTTACCCTTGTCCATGGCTCTGGAGACTGATTCGAAGAAGTCAATCAGGTTCAGGAGACAAGATCGGCCCTTCACGAACCCAAACTGGGTGGGGTCCAGTGTTTGAAGGTTGCCAATGTCTTTGTTTATAAGTTCCATGATAATACACTCCATGGCCTTGCAGATAAGGCTTGTCAGACTGATGGGACGGTAGTTTCCAGGATCCAAGGTGGATACCCCGTTGTGGAGTGGGATAACTGTAGCTTTGCGCCACTCAGTGGGCACGAAACCTGAGGTGAGGCTATGATTAAACATGACACTTAGGTGAGGTGCCGGTTCATATTGTAGTTCATGTAGTACACAGCCCGGGATGTCATCTGGTCCCATGGATGCTGTATTCTTAGCTTTGGAGAGTGCATTTTTTTATCTGTGTGGCTGTTATTACCGTAATTTGGCAATCTTCCGGTATTGAGATGGGCCATTTAGGGGGTGAGAGGGGTGTGAAGTTGGCACTGAATCGATCTGCCAGGATATTGGCAATATCCTTGGGATCAGTATATTTAATGCCATTCTGTTTTAGCTCAGAGCAGATCTGAGCATTGCCATTTAGATTCTTGACATAGTTATAGAATGCCTTGTGGTTGTCTTTGGAATCTTTGGCAATTTTATTTTCGTAACTAGCTTTGGAGGATTTTATGAGGGATCTCAGTTTCTTACTGAGGCTGGTAAGGGAGTTTTTTGCATCCTGGGAGTTTCCTCTTTTCTGCAACAGTTTCTTCATTTTGTTGTAAAGTTTGTTTATGGCAGGGGACCACCAGATAGGCTTCCTTTTTTTTGGATATGAGCATCTTGGTTCTATTTGGGATGGCACGATTCATGCATGAGTGGATGTGCTCGTACAGTGCCTTAGTGTAGGATTCAGCAGTGGTATGGTGGTCCTGAGGTGGACCTTTGTAGTCCTTAGGAGGACTGTTGTGATTCAAAGAAGAACCTTTTTGGTGTGGTAGTCCTGAGGAGGACCTTTGTAGCCCTGATAAGGACTATTTGTGTAGTACATGTCAGGCCCAGCCAGAATAAAAGTGATTTACAGGCCTTAGACAAAACCAAAATAGGCCACAGCTAAACACATATACTTCACACAACACAAATAGCATGCAAGGTGATCACTGTGAAATAAACGAATCCTTAAGCCAGTTCCAGTCCAAAATAAATCCTTTATTCAGTCCTTGCAGGTTATAATTTCCAATAGGATCTTCCTCCAAGCATTGTTCTGAATATATATATATATATATATATATATATATATATATATATATATATATATATCTATAGAGAGAGAGAGAGAGATATTTAATGTGTTTAGCTGTGGCCTATTTTGGTTTTGTCTAAGGCCTGTAAATCACTTTATTTCTGGCTGGACCTACAAGGGATTGAGGTTTTTAAGCTTTTAACTTCAAACAGTCCTTCCAAGTGCTACCTAGGTCCTTTTCAGTCCTCCTAAGGACCACCATACCACAAAGATTCTCCTCAGGACCAAAACAGTCCTCCTGAAGACTACAAAGGTCCTCCTCAAGACACACTCGCCACACCACAAAGGCCCATATAAGAGCCAAATACAGTCTTTTTCAAGACTACTACGGTCCTTCTAAGAGCCAAAACAGTCTTTCTCAAGACTGACCATGAATAGCCAAGTTCTTTTCAGGACTTTTACTGGAATAGTTATTACTCCTGGTGCTTCAAGTCTGAGTGCTCTTCTGTACAGTGTTGTGTCCTGAGGAATCTGCCTTGAGGTGAGGATATCCTTGACAAATACGGATATTCCCCCACAATTTCTAGTAGTTCTGAAGACGTGTTAGAAACTACACATAGAAATGGAGGGAATAATTTCAATGCACTGAAATAATGTCTCTCTAACTACTCATATATAAATGTGTTTAAGTTGCAGGACAGCCTCAAGTTCAGGTATTTTTTTTAAGACTCCTGGCATTCTGAAGAGCCATATAAATCTGTTCCAAATTGGAATTTAGTAGGTTGGAATGTCTAGCAGATGGACTCTGCCTAAAAAGACACTATGGGGGCAGCAAAGGCTTTAGCCAAAATGTGAAAGCCTTGATAAAAGTGATGCAGGTCGTCCCTGGCAAAGCAAGAAGCTTTGGCAGCCATTATCCAAGTTAATTCATGCTGGGTCCCCTTAGAATGACTCCAGCTACATATCAAATTATTAAAACCAATTATCTTGTCTTTAAATCTCAACATCAATCTGAGTGAAGGTAAAATACTACTCATGACTAATGAGTAAAATACTACTCATTGCCAGTGTCTTTCCTGCCTCAGAAATTCAAGTTCAATCATATCCAACTGCATGTCCCTTTGGTAGAACTTCTAAGGTCATTCACCACAACCTGGACCACTATGAGGTCATAATCATATTTTTGTGAAGATGGTGGATCTAAGAGCTTCCTGACTGTAGGCTACAGAAAGACAGCCGTCACTATATTCTTATCCAATCTGGTAAGGGTGGTGTTGGGAAGCCTGACAATAGTCACCTACTGCTAAAATATTACTTTGGGTAGATGTAGTCTCAGTGGGCTATAAGAGTTTGAAGTTTGCTCCCTTATGACCCTTAGAGGTATCTGTACTTGCTGTGGGTTTGAACGGTGAAGGTGGGGTGTGTTTGCTTGTGTGAACTAACGTTTTTTAGTCTTTAGACTAAGAGGCTTGGGGCAGTGTTCTCTTAACCACAGCATAAGCGGGTTTAGTGGAAGTGCCCTTTGTTGTGTGTGTGTGTGTGCGTGTGCGTGTGTGTGTGTGTGTGTGTGTGTGTGTGTGTGTGTGTGTGTGTGTGTGTGTGTGTGCACACTCGCTTACTAAATGTATTCTGAAATGAAAAGGTAGCCTCCAAATTAAGTTTGTGCTTACATCTTTCACATATTAAATCATTGTGAGGAGGCAATACAGAGTTTTCAGTTAGCAAGAGGCAGTTACTACTCTGCCTCAAAATACCTAGTGCTATTATATATATTCTAGTCCACTACACCTTCTAGCTGTACTAGATAAACTGCCAGATCTGCCAGCAGCCATACCTCCCCCCTCCTGTTTTACTACTGTTGTACTCCACTGTCTGTCTCTATGACACTGCAGCCCCCTACCTTCATTGTAATAACCCCCCCTTCTCCATTACTTTTCTATTTTTTATAACCCTCCCTTCTCCATTACTTTTCTATTTTTTATCCTACTGCTGCGATCTCTCTACAGGATTATTACAACCTTTGGCCACTAGATGGCAGTCTTTACCCACCTCTAATTTCACTTTCGTTTCTCTTCCTACCTCTTACTTTAAACCTTTTATGATTGTTGCTCTCTTCTCCTTGTCTATCTTCTTCTATAACCCCTTTAAACCTTGTACACATCTCCTCCCATAGTCCTTATAAACCCTTTACCTAGCCCTCCTTCTCCACCTTCACTACTCCTAGGCTAACCCTTACTCTCCCAGGTTTCTCTCTCTTTTAACTCTCCCTTCCTCAGACTCACAACTTCTGCCTTTCTACCTACTGCCTCCTGTTCCAACCTACTACCTTACTGATTGTTTTTTTCTCACTGCTTTCAACTTACTTGGGTCTGCCCCGCTCCGTTCGCCCTGTGGCCTCACTCCGCTCCCCTACCCCCAAATTCCACCCACCCCCAGTGGTACTACACTTATACCTCACTAAACACTCCCCTTTTTTCTCTACCTATCACATACCTCATCACTAGGCCACTCCCCTATCTCTTTCTTTCCTACTTAGTTTAAATTACCTTTTTCTATACCCTGCTTAATCTCTTGAAACATTCTCATCTATTTTCCTACCTCACTTACACAAACAAGCTACTCTCATCTGATTACTACTCACTGCCATGCATGTCACCAACACACAGAACTATTTTCACATACATCCTACTCTTAACTACCACAATAGCCTCTCTGACCATACCTTATTCACTGACCTTCTTTGAAAATCTTACTCTACTTGAACAAAACCATAATTTCCAACAAACATTACCTTCTTCCTTTATGTACTCCCTCAACCACAGTAACATAACCTGTACCTCTAACTATATGCTACCAAAATATCATAGAACAACCATGTGACTTACTTCACCATCAAAAAATAATTTTAATAATTCCCTCAAGACCCTTAAATTCCTACACTATCCCCAGTGTTACCTTCTCCTTGACTGGGATATTCATCCAAACCCTGGCCCCAATACTAACAATAGGAATAACCTTGATAATGTAATTTTACCTAAACCTTCTATATTAGCTAAAGCACCTAACTCCCTCCTGATTGTTCACCTTAATATTAGAAGTCTTAACAATAAAATTCCACACCTGCATGCACTCCTGGATTTGCACTCATTTGATATTCTATGTCTTACAGAAACCTGGCTAAAACCATCTACTCTAGACCAGGAAATTACCCCTCCAGGCTATAACATCCTAAAATGTGACCGCAAAACCAAAAAAGGTGGGGGGTATAGCCATTATCTATAAATCTAATCTCCAAGTATCCCTGTTTAATGAGCTTCCATTACTAGACACCAAATCTAAAATACTGTCTACCAAACTCCAAATCAACAACACCAAATCTATCAACCTAATTTGCTTGTATCTTCCCCCTGGTAACAATACTGATACTCTTGAAAACGTTCTTAATCTCCTCTCTACCCAACTAACCCAGGAAACCATTGTACTGGGTGACTTCAACATAGACTGGTTAACCTGTAGTTCTCAGAACCCCACTAACCACATAAATCTTTATGGATTCTCCCAATTAATAACCACTCCTACTAGAATCCACAAACCTAACAGGAAAGAATCTACACTTGACTGGATCCTTATTAACAACCACCCTAGCAATTATACTCCAGGAACCCTTCCTGACAATATTAGTGACCAAATGCTTACTTACATTATTAGACAAAAATTTCATATCCCAACTACTCACAAACTCAAAACTTCCCGCTCAAAGAAATTCTTTAATCCTGATAGTTTCCTGAGCGAATTGCAAGCATGTGACTGGTCACCACTGACCCATCTTGAACTTGATGAGGCTGTGACCTACTTCAACACTAACTTTCTTCAAATTCTAGACTACCACGCACCTTATCACTCCACTAGAATAAGATCCAAATCTGCCCCATGGCGAACAAAACAAACTAAGCAGAAGATGCTCCTCAGAAACAAAATATGGGCTAAATGGAGAGCTACCAAATGTCCATCTGATCACCTCCTCTTTAAGCAGTTAAGAAATGCCACCAAGAAGGATACTCTTAGAGACAAAAAAGACTTCTACCTACACCTCCAACAAACTAATCAACAAACCCCACAAAAATTTTGGTCAGGGATAAACAAACTTCTTCAGCCAGGACACTCAACTACTCCTGACCCATTAGGTTTCAACCATAATAATTTCAACCAGATCTCTGATGCCTTTAATAAATACTTTACAGAAGCCATTCAAACCCTAGCCAATTCTGTACCCCCACCTACTGCTTCCCCACCACACGCCTCCAAGACGATGTCTCCTATCTTTCATATACAACCTATTCCTACATCTCATGTTCTTAAACTGCTTAAAAATCTGAAACCCTGCACCCCATCTGCGGACCAACTCCCATCAACAAATGATAAATAAATAAATCTGAATACCTACAAATTGCCGCAAAAGCTATTCATTACCCCATATCTATACTTATTAACAGAACTATCTCTGAAGGCAAAATCCCTACCATTTGGAAAGTATCCCACATCATCCCTCTACATAAAGGTGGATCTTCTAGTGAGCTTTCTAACTTTTGACCTATTGCCTTACTCTCCCCATTAGCTAAGATAATGGAAAAATGTATTCATAAACAACTACTCAACCACCTTCTACAAAATAACCAACTAGCCCACTGCCAACATGGCTTTAGACCATTCCACAGCACAATGACTGCCCTTCTATCCTTCACTGACTCTATAAATAAAAATCGTAATAACAACTCCTTTTCCTCTGCACTATTTATTGACCTGTCAAAAGCCTTTGATATGGTTAACCATAACTTACTTCTTGATAAACTAAATTACCATTCTCTTGATCCACTAGCATTACAATGGTTTAGGTGTTATCTTCAAAACAGACAACAAGCAGTACTTTGGGATAACAATCTGTCTTCATTACTTCCAGTAAATATTGGAGTCCCACAGGGCTCTATCTTAGGTCCCCTTCTTTTTTCCTTATTTATTAATGACCTCCACATGGACATACCTCAAGCCACTTGCATTCCATATGCAGATGACTCAATTTTAATCTGTACTGCTAAGAACATAGCCTCCCGCCAGTCCCTCACCCAAACCGTGTTCCAAAATGTGGAAAACTGGTTTATGAAACATTGCCTCCTCCTTAATCCCAAAAAAACAAAATTACTGCTTTTTACTCCAACTCACAAATCTTCCACACCATTTTTCTCCATAACCTCTAACAATGCTACTAACATTACCCCAGATACTACCACCCGCCTACTAGGTGTTACAATTGACAATCGTCTTAACTATGATGACCATATTAACACCACCATACAATCTGTTAACAAAAAACTTGGTACTCTCTATAGAATCAAACCCTTCCTTACCCCCACAGCCAGGAAAACTATTGCCCAGACCCACCTCATTTCTACCTTTTTCTATGCCTCTGCTATATATACTAACCTATCTAAGAATAACATCTCCAAACTTTCTACCTGTTATAATAGCATAGCTAGATTCATTACATGTACACCCTTTAAAACTCACCACTGTCTTAACCCTCAAACAACTAGGATGGCTAGAATTGCAGAACCACATACTCTAGCAACAGTTACTTATCACTCAAAAGATCCTACACCACCCCAATAATACCCCTATCCTCACTAATCTGATTTCACCATACAAAAATCTAGCTACACTACGTTCTGCTAATAAACTCCTGGTCTCCTCGATTAAATCTAACAATAAAGCTGGTGACTCACTTTTCTCAAACACTACAGGCAAAAACTGGAATCAGCTCCCTCCTGAACTATCTAACCTACCTTCTACATCTCTATTCAAAAAACATATTAAAGAACATCTTAAAACTCAGTGGCTTTGTCCCTGTGCTAACCCAGACTGAAAACTATTTCCCCTCCTACTCGTACCCTTTTCCCCACCCCTCTAACTTAGGCCTCTAACCTAGGCCTCCTAATCATGCTTCTTTTTTTCATAGTAAGAGAAAAAATTATAAGGACTTTACTCTGATGTGCTCATACCCACTTTGTGTTTAGTACATCTGCCATGCTTTACTTAAATAAACTTTTAGCATAATGTCTATATTCTATAATTACATTACTATATTTTTGCTTTTAACCAATGCTACCACTGTACTGTTTTCTTACATGTCCTAGTTATATATTATTATATATTGTTAACTGTGTGTTACTGTTCATGCTTGGAGCTTTTCTCCCCAGGCCTCTACCCAAAATGGACATAAATCCAGTTAGACTAGCCCGGTCAACAAATGTAAAATAAAAAATAAAATAAAAATTAGTCTAGCTACACAGAAGGAGCAAAATCTGACTGAGATCCCATTTTGGCCAGTGCAGATGAAGATGTATAATAAAACAGGACAGGTTAAATACATGCTCTTGGTATAAGACAGAGGAGGTTTACTGACTGGATTTGAAAAAGATTATTTGGGATATTGCTAAAGAATAATAGGATAAGAGTTGTGACTACTTGTGGTACAAAAAATAAATATAAATGAGAGAAACATGCAGGATCAGTAAGGTAATCAGTAAAACTGGCAAATTTAAAACAAATAGCTTTGATCAGTAGGCTAACGTCTCTGCCCAACTATTAAAAATGTGCAAAGGATAGTCTAATCAAATGGATCCTTATATAGTAACAGCTACAGATTATATAACCGAGTAATTTCAACTGCAGTAACTGTAAAGCAAACAGTTTCTGTGTAGTAAAGCAAATCAGCTAAGTAATAAAAGTATATCACATAGGTAATCCTGCAGTCTATAAGTGCAGTACTGTAAAGCAACAACTTTAAATGCCCAAACATTAAAGTATTCATTAACAAGCTGAAATGCAAAGACATCAGCGATCAAAAAGTACAATCAATAATTGAGATAGGTTAATTTGTTTTTATATACCTTATATCAGCATCAGGCAACCCTGCAGTATTATCTTAGATGTTGTCAATAGTGACCAATGGTACCAAGGCAACAAAACACAATAGTGCACTATTTAAACTTAACACTAGTCAGCAAAGCAAAAGTGAATGACAGAACATAATGAATGGAATAATGCAGTCTTATTTAAACTCAACACAACAGTCAACAGAGAAAATGTGCTAAAATTCAGCAATGTACCCACAAGAAGCGCAGTCAGCAAATTAAATAAGCTAAAATAATTACTGTATGAAAGTAGACAATAGTAAAATCATTTGCAGTAGTATAACTAGGCTATAAAGAAGGCTATGAAATTTTATACTGCATATAACAAGGATGAAGAGGTTTGTCTTACCTGTTGTAGACTAGGATAAAACCTGGCACTGAACTGAGCAAGCCTCCTGATATGCAAAGTCTGTAAGGCTCTACTCCTGCAGAAGCCAGCCAATCAAAATATGTCTAATGATCCCAAAGGAACTGTCCGCTCAAAATCAAGCACTCATATCCCTCACTGGAACCCAAATGCAGGTAACTGTCACATGGAAGCCTCTGCTCTCACTAAATGCTGGAACTCTGCAGAACTGGTCCTAGGAAGCCAAAGTCCTTGTAGTGCAATGAATCAGAAGGAACCCGAATGGAAAATGACTATATAAGTCTGTCCTCCTCCTCTGTAGTCTTCTTCTCTTCAGAATAGTCAAACACTAAAGAATAAATGCAGTAACATTCTGTGAAACACACATAGTAAAGATGTCCATAAAATAGATTTACAGTGCTTACATCAGGGCTTCCAGTAGAGTAACAGCCCTATTCTTTTCAGCAATACCTGAGTTTATGAAGTAAGGTACAAGTACATGCCAGGTATTGTACGTGTTGTGATGCTTTAAAATTGGATCTATATTAGGTGATCGAAACTTCAGGTAATCAAATACCTAAAGGTCAACACCTAAACAGGGAAAGCTGTAAACATCAAATGGCCACTTCCACTAATTCGTTTATAGGGAAAGAATTTGCTTGGCCGTTATCGGGAATCTGCCCTTTTCTCCACTGTAGAACAATCTCGGAGTTGGTCTATTTAGTTAGGGGTGTGTGGGAGGCACAGCTGATTAGGGTTTTAAAATTTTTTTTTTCTTCAGCCAAGTGAATTCTTTCCCTACGAAAGAATTCACGGAAGTGCCATTCGATGTTTACAGCTTTCACTGTTTTGGTGTTGATCTTTTACCTAAAGCTTCGACTATGTAATATAGACCCTTAAAATCGTACCCCAACATTTGTCTATGTTTATGCATTCATTTGCACCTGTACTCTACCCCACTGTTGCCTGAGATTCACAGTTTTATCGCTGCTGGTGTTTGATGTCCAAACATTGCTTATAAATCACACACAGATATTTACTTTGCTAACCAACAAACACACTAATGCTACAAAGTACATGCCATGTTTCTGAATCTTGCACCTGTTAATGTGTATCAAATCAAGGGTAATAATCAGAAAGTTATTCATCATGAGGAGAGGATGATATTGGGTCACCTTATAATTTTTATACAGTAAGTATTCCTTCTTTTAATATAATTCAAGACTTGAATATAAAGATGCTGTCAAACTTAACTAAACAGAAAATGAAACTGCTAGTGTATGAAGTTGTCAAAGTGTTTTATATAAAAAAAATATTAAATGACCGTGACAAAGTGATAGGTAAGCTAACAAAGATAAATTTAAAATTATTCATTTTTAATAAAAATGCGGGGCTATGTATTTTAGACAAAGCAGAATTAATACAAATTACTGAATAGATGAATGCTGAATAATAATTACTTATCATGAAAAAGGCGCAAAAAATAGCAATAAACATAAATCTCCTTTGATATCAGTATATATATATATATATATATATATATATATATATATATATATATATATATATATATATATAATCTCCATACATACATACACCATTTTTGTTGGAATTGTCTCCTGTTGTGCAACTTGAATGTACACCAAGGTTTACTTCTTCCAGTTTCTCCACGTTTGCAAGGGTTAAACATACCTGCTGATTTTTCTAATCTACTATTTGTACTATTTAGATGACAAACACATTCCTTTTATTTCAACTCATGGTTTTTACGTTAAAAGGAACTCCTATAATCTCTTTCTGAAACCCAGGCACAATCAGTAAGTTTATTAAAAATACCTTAAATATAAATGGTAGTAATGTGAATATGAACACACAACAATGCATGCACTGAAAAATAACCCTGGCACATGCAAAAACAAAAAATATATTTTTCTACACTCCCGCACCTCTTGCAAATACTATACGGTAACTCAAAGACGACACAACACTGAGAAAGGGGCATAATTCCCAGCTCCGATAATTGTGCGATTTTGTACACCTGTTGACCATTTGCTTAACTGACCAAATTTTGTTGATTAAAGATGGGTAGAGACACAGACAGACAGAGTGGTGTACTAATTCAGATCAAAACAAAGACGACATTGAGACAGCAACATTTTTTGCAAATACTGACATGCTATTACATATGTACCGATCGACAATCTTGGCTTATGCAAAAATGTGCCTCCCATACCCCCTTGGTAATTATGTATACTTACTCCAAGATCATACAGTCTCAGGAAAAGAGCATATTTCCCTACCCAAGAATTCTTTGATAGATGCATACACATGAAATAATTACATTGTCAACATGCATACAAACACACATATGCAGACACCTACAAGAGACCTCAGAGACACTATAAACAAGAATATGTAACAGCAGTATGTGGATTTGTCAGGTATTTGTTGAAAAGATTTATCAAATGTAATTATTCTTTTTTTGTACTGCAGGCTTGTGCAGCAACTGCCAGATGCCAATTTTATTCTCCTTCGTCACCTTTTTGGAGTTCTGTACCACATTGAGAAGAATTCTGAAGAAAATCAAATGACAGCTTCCAACCTGGCACTTTGCATTGCTCCCAACATGCTGTGGCTCCCATCTCCAACAGGCCCTGAGCAAGAGAGCAAGTCCACAAGAAAAGTAAGTGACGCAGTTCAGTCACTTGTTTCTCTAACACAAGTCTGATCAGCTATCGGAAGATAACGTATGTCAATATTTGTAATAATGTAGCTGCCCACAAGAAAAGACTACAAAAGAAAAATATTACATTCAAACATGTAGAAATATCTTCTGTTGATTTTTTTTTATAGGTTCATAGGTAGGTACTAGGCTATTGGCCTTAGGGCCTATACAAGCCTAGCCAAAAAGGTACCCTGGCTTTCGCCACTCAAGGAAATTATTTTCCTGTGCCCCTGTCAAGCAGAACCACAGAAGTGATCCCTGGGGTGAATTTCGTATTACCCATCCAATCATCAAGATTTTTCTTGAATAGTGTTAATGAGGAGCTCTGTTTGACAAAGATAGGTAGTCTGTTCCAGAGTATGGGAAGTCTCTGGGACAGGATTCTATCCCTCCAGCATGTTCTGTTTATTGTGGTGACAAGGTTTAGGTCCCTAGAGCGTGTAGCGGAGGGATTGGGATTTCTTAAAGTGGAGCATGTCCAACAGCTCTGGGTTTGGCATAGCTTTGTATGTTAGGCAGAGACGCCTCTGAGTAGGTGATATGCGATTTAATTTGAAATCAATTAATGCCTCAGCTCCATACACATATTCATTATTCATTGTCATTATTCTGACTGAACTGAGTTTTACTGTGTTTGTGCTGCAGATTAATATTATCTTATTGATGATAGGCAGGTAAAGATGCAATCCTGGGACATCACATATTTAGCCAGAGTGCAGTGAACTAAGCAGAGAATGGCTTGATCTCCCTGACTGGCAGATATGGACTCATGAGCCAGTCTTCCCTTAATAAAGGCCAAGCGGCCTATTGTCCAGTTTTTGAGGTTCTGGCTGAGGCATGTGTATCAGAATACATACACTTGTTTCCATGATCCCACAAATGTTGCTGCATGACTCACGACTGCGAGTGAGTAAAGAGTATTCTGATATTCATATATGACAGATCATGATGCACCACTTCACATTCATCCTCCAAGATTTAGTCCTCAGCCTTTATGCCATGGCTGCTGTCTTAAATGACTGTACAGCATTTGGGGTTTACTAGTAGGTCACTACTCTACATCTGTACTTAGAGATGGAATGAAAGATGATTAATGGCACCTTTTAGAGGCTACAAGTGATGAATGACCAGACACCCAAATGTTGATAAACCAAGTACTCAAACTGTCATGAAGGAAGGCCAACAGTACTAACCTATATCTGGGAGGGGTGCAGGAAAAAAAGGTTTGTTGCAAAACACGTTCTCTGAATGATCTTGCTTTTCCCTTGGCTAGTGATGTTCTTATTCTCTCAAACCCCCACACAGTTTCTACATCATCTCATCTTTAAACCATACCACAACACATGACAATCCCTGCCCTGTATAAATACAAAGGGGCAACAACCTACTCCTCATTTTTCACACACTTGACAAAGAAATAAAATAATTTAGACCAGGAAACTGGCATCTAATTTGACTTGCCAGTATAACTCTCTCTGGCCCAGATAAGTTTCTCTGTCACAACCTCTGTTTTTGTTATTATTATTATTATTATTATTAATAATAACAACAATAAAACGTTCTTAAGAATAAAAAACAAAAGATTATTACAATTTTTACAGACTAACACATTTGGCCAGAGCATTGGTAACATTATTATATTTAATGTCATGCACATGCTCAAGAATCCTCTTTTTCAAGCTTCTTTTGGTCTTTCCAGTAGAGAAACTCGCGCATCATAAACAAGTTGCTATATAAATTTCCCATCAAGTCTGACAACTGAATTTACCCTAGCAACTTAAAAGAATTGAATAACCGTTAATGCTAAAATATAAAGTCATTAATAAATCTACACAGCTCATAGTGCCCAGATTTAATCATTTTACTGTCAAAGTGCTGCGTTTTATTAATTAATTTATTTATTTAACATTTGATTACTGGGCAAGTCCAACTGGGACAGAGCTCATTTTCTGCGGAGGCTCGGGGAGAAATGCTCCAGATGCATGTCTTTGGAATGTGGGAGGAAACTGGATCACCTGGAAGAAACCCATGTGAATGCAGGGAGGACATGCAGACTCCACACAGAGTGCGCCCTAGCGGAGAATAGGACTAGAGAACCCCCTTGCTATGAGGTGACAAAGTGAACTGCTGCACCATTGTGCTGCCCATTTACCCAGATCTCTTTCCAACATCTGCTTAAAATTGCAATTTCTCCTAAAAGAAAATGCAAATGTCCTTAACTTGCTTCTTAATTCTTCATTAAAGGTTATATTCCGGCTTTGCTGCTCTGTCTTTGATTTGAACTAAATGTTGACCATAAGTAAAAACTATTCCCCTTGTGAAACTAGTATTACCAACATTTGCTCCATTACTTTGTTTCCTGACCACCAAATTATTACTCATCTTCAGGAACTTATCCTTCCCCCACCCTTTAGTCATTTCTTCATCTAATGTATTTGAAATTTCATCAGGGTATTCAAAGACAAAGTAAACTTTGTCATTTAGAATTGCACACGTGTAGCCTAAATGAAATTTTGTGCATCAGGTCAGTTCTTGAGATTACAAAGGAAGGTGAAAACACATACAAGTAGAGGAATAAACAACTAACAAATACAATACTAATCCCAATAGATGCAAAAAAGAGTGGAGACATTTACCAACACTCATCTACGAAAAGAACACCCTCCCCAGAGTTACATTACCTACCCTACTTAAAGTTATACAAAACAAACTACAGATTGAAATGCCTAAATTATTTGTCTAATAGTGCACTTGAGTGGGTTAAATAATACTGACTATGGAAATAATAAATATTGCACTTATAAGTATATATTGCACAAATAAATAAAAACTGACTTGTGTCCAGACCCCTGGGACTAGTGCCCGCGTTCAGAAATCTAATCACTGAAAGGTAGAAATTGTTATTGAATCTTGTAGTCCTGCAGCAGATGCTGCGATATTTCCTGCCCGATGCCAGATGCTTAAACAATCCATGTGCTGGGATGCATGTTGTACTGTGTTATTTTGGTGGCCTTTTAGATGGTTCTTGCAGAATAAAACTGTTGTACCGATGGAACATTGGAACCTGTTACCTTCTCTGCAACCCTCACCACTCTCTGTAGCGCCTTCCTTTCTGTAACTGTGCAGCTTTCATACCACACTGTGAAGTTTTCATACCACACTGTGAAGTTGCAAGTGACGATGGTCTCTACTGCACCTTTTTAGAAGGTGGAGATAATATGAGGAGGAAGCTTAGCTTTTTTTCAGCCTTCTTAAAAAGTAGAGGCATTGTTGTGCTTTCCTGACCAGTTGGCTGTTTTCTGACCAAGAGAGATCCTCCAATATGTGTACACCCAGGAATTTTGTACTCTTAACACTCTCCACACTTTCACCATTGATCCCGAGTGCTGGGAGATTTGTTCTCCTTTTCCTGAAGTACCAGCTGATCAGAGATGCCACCTCCTCTCTGTACGACCTTTCATCTTCCTTTGTGATGAGCCCCCACAACTGTGGCGTCATCAGCAAACTTGATGATATGTTTGGGCATGTGCTTAGCACAGCAGTTGTCGATCAGGATGGTGAATAACAGTGGACTGAGAACACATCCCCATTGAACTCCAGTCTTAATCATGATGCTCTCTGATGTGTTCTTACCCGAACACACCCTCTGTGGTCTCTCAGTCAGGAAGTCCAGGACCCATTTACAGAGATGTTTACGGATTCCTAAATGTGCCAGTTCTTCTATCAGGTGCATTAGTACCACTGTATTAAATGCAGATTTGAAGTCTATGAACAGCATCCTCACAAAGTTGTCTTTGCCCTCTAAATGCTCAAGGAAGATGTGTAGTGCTATTGATATGGCATCAGCCATGGATCAGTTAGCTCTGTACGCAAACTGCACAGGGTCAAAATCAGGAGGGGCATGATGAAAGATGCTTTTTGATCCGCTGCTCAAAACATTTCATAATGGTGGATGTCAGAGTGACTGGTCTGTAGTCGTTAGGGCTGGAAGGAGTGGTTTTCATAGGTAGTGGGATGATGTTAGGTTCCTTGCAGCATGAGGGTACGAGAAGTGTTAAATATTTCCTTGAGCACTGTACATAGTTGATCAGCGCAGCCTTTTAACACCTTGCGCAGTATGTTGTCTGGGCCAGCAACCTTCCTGGGGTTCACTCTCCTTAGTTCTCTTCTTACATCCGCTGTGCTGAGGTTGAGTACTGTAGCCTTCTCATCAGTGGGTAGCTTTAGTGCCAACCTGTTTCTTTCCTCAAATCTACCGAAGAAGATGTTCAAACTGTCTAGGAATTTGATGATGCACTCACACTGTGCTGACCTGATTTTGTGGTCATTGATCCCCTGTATGCCTCGACATAGTCTCCTTGCTTCCTTCATGTCTTCAAAGTGACTCTGCACCTTTCTGCCATACTCCTTTATACTCCTCTTCAGATTACCTCTTGCTACACTTGGGGCTGCTTTATCCTTAGCCCTGTAAGCTGTGTTTCTCTCCTTCAGAAGCTCATATAACTTAGGGGTGGGCCATGGCTTCTAGTTGGCTCTAATGGTGATACTCTTGGTATTTGTTACCCCATCAACACAGTTTGAAATGTATTCAATCACTACCTCAGTGTATTCATCAATGTTCAGATGCTGATCCACTGTGGCTGCCTCCTTGAACATATCCCAGTTGGTTCTCTCCAAGCAATCTTCTTGGGGGGCCTCCATAACCCCATTGGGCCATACTCTGATTTGTGCAGGTTTGTAAGCTGGTGATAGCAAGATGGTATAATGGTCAGAGTTTCCCATTTATGGAAGTTGCACTGGCTTATAAGCTTATATATGTGTGTGTGTGTGTATTTTCTTTTAATAAACATGTTAAGAACATTAATTCCTTTACAAATTCATGCTCATCTGAGGTCAGCCTAGAAATCCTTATCCGCCAATTAGCCAGACTTCTCTTTTATGACATGGTTATGTGCACTGTTATAGTGAAGATATGAATTACTAAAAGTTGGTTTCATATATATGTGAAAACATTTATGAACTTTATTTTTCAAATTCATAATATATGTAACAGAATTCTGTAGTTTGTCTAAATCTAATAACCACAACGTAAAACTAGTATACAGGAAACAAGTCTAAAAACCCATGTAGCACTTAAAATAGAACTGAAAACAAATTTTTTTTTCTCCCAGTACCAAAGCACAATATTTGCAAACAGGGAGGCCACAGATGTCCCCATAGTTATTCTTATTAATTGTTAGTAATACTCAACTTTTAAAAACACAAAATTATTAAACACTATTTCTATAAATTCAGAAGTAGTGCAATATCATTGTGAGAGAAAGCAGTATGAGTGGAAATAGTTTCATAAAACCATTGCAATTGAGTGTGGAATACAGGTGAATAAATCCTTAATACCCAAGGCGATGAAAATGTCATTAGAAAATTCACATTGGGAAAATAAATTAAAAAAAAAAATGCCAAGAGTCTCTCTCTCTCTCTCTCTATATATATATATATATATATATATATATATATATATATATATATATATATATATATATATATATATAAATGGGAAAGGGTGGTTTTGGATCCATTGGCCACAACAATTAGTCTCTGGGTAAATTAGAACTGTACATTTGAATCTATTTGATGGACTGGGCTTTCTACATCACAATTTGCTAAAAAAGCAAATTTTCTAAGCAGCTGAACCCCTTTGAAATTGATCTGTAACTTGAAAAATATAGAACCTAGAACAATTCAAATGGGTGGTTTTACAACAGTATTTTTTATTTATTTATTTTTAAGACACATTTGTGACAAACTGATGCTTTAATTTATTACAGAGACTTGCATCATGTGGGCTGCTGGATATTTAGGTTTGTCTAGAATTTTTTGGTGCATATCTAGCACAGCTACCTGAGCTGATCAAGAGCTCACTGGTGGTGAGGGTTGGGACCAGCAGACCATGGAGCCATCATTCATGCTGAGGGAATTGGACTTTACTTAAACTCAGTCTTCCCCATGCCTCTAATATCTGAGAAGAGTATGTGCCCTTGCAAATTATGTCAACACCTGTCTGTGCTACTCACTCATAGGCTTTGTAGCCAATGCCCCCATGACCTTCAGTGTGATCCCATGTCCCTAATAAGAATTCTATCACCAGCCATGTGCTTAAACACACACACACGCATGCATGCATGCACACTCAAGCACACCATCCTTCCCCTACTCCAGAAGAGAGATCAGCAGGCAAAGTCTCATCATTCTTCTCTTCCTGTTTGCCAGCTTCTCCAGGCACCCATGACACTGTTCAAACTCAGGTTTCCTGGGCAACTGTGAGGTCTTTATCCCTCTGCACCAGTGGAACTGGCTGCCTTGTCTAGAATGAGCTTTTTCCTTTATACTAGTATAGCATTCCAAAAATATGCAAAGGCATTGAAAATACATAGAAAAATGTAGCAATACCTTTACCTGTATGTGCGAAACACTGCATGCTTTTTGACTATTATGATTTATAAACTCTGTTTCTGCAGGTTGCCATGCTTGTACAGTTCCTAATCGAAAAGTCTCCACAGATCTTTGGGGCAGACACAGCATCACTATTTAGCAGACTGAATGAAGAACAGCAAAGGAATGTGGAAGCTTTATTAGGTAACCTTTACACTGTTCTTTATCAATTACATATGCTGGTCTAGTCTGAGTAAGTGAAACTGTATAGCTATGGAAGTAGGTAAAGACGCAGTGTAGTCATAAATTAGCATGTGCATATAGTAGTGTTCTTAGGCGGCTAATTAGTTATTAACCTTTAGTAGCTCATTTTACTGATAAGGCAGTGTGTAAGGGCAATGGTAACTGTTATACTGCACAGATGTGGAAATACTTATAAAAGCTCCCTTGGGCAGCAGTCATTTAATTGCACTAGCTGTGCTAGGAACTGTTTTATCCTTTCTCTGTGTGCTGCACTACTACAAAGTATCCCATCTTGTACAGGGTAGTCCTACTGGCCCTCGCACACTGTCCTGTCTCAGCACAGTCCTTTTTAGTGTTTGTTTTATGATAGTTTAATCTAATGCAGCATTTAAAATGTAAGGATAACATATACCACAATCCTTTCATTTCTGCTACTGCCTAGGAGCATATAGCTATTGCTGAAATGTGTTTTACTATAAAGGGGCATTTAAATGTTGCTTAGTTGTGATTTTACATTTGCTACTATCAAGAGTTAAGAATTGTGCAACTGCTATTTTTTACTACTCTGATGCTGTGAAAGACTATTATTTAAAATACAAGTAGTATTATATTGTTTATTTTTTATATCTACATATGTCTCTGTGAATGCTTAGTATAACATGTCTAATCTTAATGTACTTTGTGCCAACTCCTGTTTCTCATAACTATCTCGTTTCTCTTGCCTCCTTAAGTTACCCTGCTCTACTTGTGCTTCCAGCACTAATCTGTAAGATGCTAAAGGACCCCCACCATTTATCAGCGATACACCTCACAGCCTATTTGTCCTACAATCCCTCTATCACGGATACTAAAAGTATGTCTATTGAATAATTTCTGCCTGATTGTCTTTCTACTAGTGTACCACTGCTACAGGTGTACAATAAGTCTTGAGCTAGGACAGCCAGCAGCCTCCACCCACTCTCTTCTATACATTAATCTCTCTCTCTCTCCCCCCCATCCTCTATAGATACCTCCTTTTGACTAGCACCCACCTTTTCCTTGTTGTACTCCAACGGACTCCCTCTCTAAATCAGCCTGCTATATTAGACCTATCCACTAGGTGGCACCCTTTACCCAGCCACATCTTCTTATCCTCTGATACATAGCTACTTACCTTATTTCCCCTGTTGTACCTGCATTGCCATGCATTTCCCCCACCTTACCCCTTTACTACTTCTGTCTAATACTTCTACCTTTTCTAGGCTCACTTCTCACTAGCCTTTACCACATCTGACTTTTCCAACTTACCTTAACAGATCAGTCCTGCTGATTGTCTTCTAATTATCCAGTCTCTGTTTCTACCCGCTCCATTAGCCCTATGGGCTCACTCCACTCCCCTCCCTACCCCCAATTCTCACCCACCTCCAGGGGTCCTACTCTTATACTTACTAGCCACACCTCCTCCTTTTCCCATAACTCTCTACACAATTCCCATTGGACTTCTTCTCAATTATCTCTCATCTCTTACCACTCCCCTCCAATCTCACCACACCCTCCTACCTTCACACACACACACACACTATTTACTCCATATCCACATACATACATCCAATAACCAATCCTTCCCAATGTCTAAGCCACCCACATCATTTCATGTCTTACCCTATTTCATTCTTTTACCACTTCCACTTTTTACCTTTGTCTATTTACTCTCCTCCTATGACCACCCACTCCATCCTCACATTCATTACCCCAATCAACAAACCAGCTCTCCAGCTGTACCAGTCCTGCTTAACCATGCAAACATAACATGTTCACCCAGCTATCTACTTGCCAAATATCATAGAATACTACACTTTAAATATAACACACATCTCAGAAGACTGCTAGTTTTATACAGCAGCTTCCCTAACCCAAACTATCTAGGACTACTTCTTTCATTAAAGGATGGTGATATTCACACTAATCCTGACCCAACAACAACTATCACTGTACATAACCACAATCAGTCTACTAATTATTCCCCTACTAAACCATCAAACTCTTTCCTAATAGCTCATCTTAATATACGTACCATTAACAACAAAGTAACCCAACTCCAAGCTCTATTGGAAGTCTACTCCTTCGACATTATCTAACAGAAACATGGCTAAAACCTGTTATCAAAGACAATGAAATTATCCCACCTGGATATAATATCCTAAGAATTGATAGAGTAGCCAAGAAGGGCGGTGGGGTTGCTATTCTATTTAAGTCTGGCTTAAAGCTAACCACATATAACTGTAATCTACCTCTAGCTTCCAATGCTGAAATTCTCATGTCAAAACTTGAACCTAACAATGCCAAATCGATCTATATTATCTGTATGTACCTACCTCCTGGAAACAACAAAGACACCTTAGAAATGATCCTTTGCTGGCTAGCCCAACACCTAGCCCAAGAAACCATAATCCTAGGCGATGTAAACATAGATTGGAACTCCTATTGTAGCAGCTTCCCTACCACTCGCATTAACCTATATGGCTTTTCTCAAACTATTACCTCCCCTACCAGAATAAATAACACTAACAAGAAAGAAAACATATTAGACTGGATTCTTACAAACAATCATGCTCACATCTATAATTCTGGAACCCTCCCTGATGATATAAGTGACCACTCACTTACCTACATCAGACATAAAACCAATACTCACATCCCACCCTCTATTAGAAATATCAGATCCAAAAAAACATTTAACCCTGATCTATTCCAAATGGAACTAAGAGCATGCAACTGGGTTCCCTTAAGACACCTCCCTTTAGATGAAGCTGTTAATTACTTCAATTCTACCTTCCTCACCATTTTTAACCACCATGCTCCAACCAGATCCATTAGAATTTAAACCAATTCTGTCCCATGGCTTTCTAATGAAACCAAGCAAATAATTCATCTCAGAAATAAATACTGGAACAAATGGAGAATGACTAAAAACCCTGTAGACCAACAAATCTTTAGAATGCTAAGAAATGACACTAATAAAGCTATACTTTCTGATAAACAGTACTACCACCTACAATTCCAACAACCTTATCATAACAAGCCACAAACATTATGGGCAAGCATTAACCAGCTACTCCACCCAGGAAAATCTACTACTCCCAACCCTCAGAATACAAACCAGGAAATTCCCATCCAAACAGCTAATACCTTCAATACCTTCTTTATAGATGCTATCCAGACACTAAGCTAGTCAACTATCACCTAATATCTTCACTCTACTTTCCTTTACTTCAACCCCACCCCTCCCTTTCAATTCAAACCCGTCCCAACCACATTTATTCTAAACCTTTTAAATAAACTGAAACCATGCTCTTCCTCAGCAGACCAACTGCCTTCTGAATACCTACAGTTATCAGCCAAAGCTATTGCCTACCCAATTTCCATACTGATCAATAGAACCATCACTGAAGGTCACATCCCTACCTTATGGAAAGTCTCCCACATTATCCCCCTCCATAAAGGTGGACACTCCACTGAGCTCTCAAACTACCACACCATTGCCCTACTTTCTCCTATAGCTAAGATCATGGAGAAATGTATCCACAGGCAATTACTCAACCACTTAATTGATAATAACTTACTTTCCAACTGTCAACATGGCTTCAGACCATCACACAGCACTACCACTGCTCTCTTTTCCTTTAATGATTGCATCAACAGTAACCGCAACCATAATTATCTTTCTTCTGCTCTATTTATTGACCTGTTTAAAGCTTTTGACATGGTAAATCACCAGATTCTCATAAACGTACTATCTCTATCATTAGACCCTCTTTCCATTAAATGGTTCCAGTCCTACCTTGATAAACGACAGCAGGCAGTATTATGGCATAACACTCTATTCACCCACCTACCCGTTACCTTAGGTGTCCCTCAGGGGTCAATACTAGGACCTCTCCTCTTCTCCATATTTATTAACGACCTTCATCTTGCCATCCCCCAAGCCACATGCATACAGTATGCCGATGACTCCACACTGATATGCTCAGCCACTTCCATCCAAGACCTTCACTCTTTTACTCAGAAGGTATTTAACAGTTGAGCAATGGTTCACACAGTGCTGTCTTCTTTTGAACCCCCCAAAAAAACAAACTCCTCCTCTTCAATCCTACTCAAAAATCATCTCCTCTTAATTTCTCTGTGACATCCACCAATGGTAATATAATATCCCCCCTGATCCTACCACCAAATTACTTGGTATCACCATCGACAATAATCTGAACTTTAACATCCATATCAACAATGCTATAAAGGCTGCCAACAAAAAACTTGGCACTCTATATAGGATTAAACCCTTCCTTTCCCCTAATGCTAAAATTACAATAGCTCACACTCATCTAATCTCTATACTTCTCTATGCCTCACCCATTTTCACCAATCTATCCAAGAATAACGTCAGTAAACTGGAAGGGTCATACAATAACATTGCCAGATTTGTCACAGGTAACCCATATAGACCCCACCATTGCATAAACTTAAAGCATCTAGGATGGCTGGAACTATAAAACCTGATTAAATTCCACCAACTAACCATTACCTATAACATTCTTTATAACCCTTCCAATACTCCAATGTTATCTACCCTCATCACCCCCTATGAAAAATCTGAGGTCCTTAAGATCAGCAGACAAACTGCTTGCACATACCTCCAAACCTAACAACAGAGCTGGGGATTCTCTCTTCTCTAATGCTGTTGGAAAATCCTGAAATCTTCTTCCCAGTGACCTCTCCTCACTCACCTCTTTACCACTCTTCAAAAATAGACAAACTTTACCTTAAAACACACTGGCTATGCCCTTGTACCAAACCTGACTAGTCATCTATCTTTTCAAACTGGGCTTTCCCTATCCATTACTTCTCACCTACTGTTACACCTTCCTATTACTAATTTTTATAATCACTCTCTATATTACATTACTTCTATGCCCTGTGGATACTGTTTTTTAAGTAAATACTTTATCAATATCACTACAAAATTAACTTCTTTTTTACTATTGACTTTACCTGTATAATGCATTGTACCTGTGAAATACATTAATATGATTCTCGCCCTCATTGAATATCCTATGCTAACCTGTATGCTGTACTACATATGTTATTGTTGTATAAATATTTTTTTCCTATTTGTTATTGTTATTGCAGTTGCATGCCTTTGTTTATGTCTCGGAGCTTATCTCCCCGGGCCTCTACTGAAAATGGACATATATCCAGTTAGACTAGCCCGGTCAACAAATGTAAAATAAAAAAAATAAATAAATAAAAATAATCAAATTCCTGAGGAGACCAACAAAAAGAGCACCGGTATCAAAAAGTATTTATTTTACTGCAATAATGAATAAAACTAAAACAAACATTTCTGAAGCTAATTAAATTCTTAAAACTAATTAATGTACCTACCAGACTGTGGTTGTAGGTAAATTAATTGCTATGGCACTAAGTAATAACATTAACTGAATCAACAAATGTACTTACCCAAAGACATTCATTACTATTGTATGATAGTTTGCTGGCAATGTGATACCAGACCTAACAAACCTGTTTGATTTAAGTATATTAGAATATGAGATTAGGTCCAGTAGAACCTGAATAAATTCCTTCATTTGAAAAAGTATTTGATTTTTCTGAAAATAAAACCTTAGCTGAACTGTCCTTTATCCTGCGATTTTCGCCACATCATATTCATGCATACGTTATGGGGAAAAACTGATTTATAAATGAAAACCTTTATCACCAAGTTAGCTATCAGTATCCTGTCCAGCACTTCTGTTGTAACCATTTGCATTCATTTCCTACCATGCCTATACATTAACAAACAGTAGGGCATTTTATCATATGTTATAATGCAGCTCATATTGTTCTTTTTTCCTCTATATCAATGAATACACTGTTATCGCTATGTATAATGTATTCCAAAAATAGCAGAGATAGCTGTTTCAACATCAAGGGTACTTAACTTGTTATAATAAAAAGTTATCTATGAAGATGGCTGCACACTGATCAACATAACTACAGCTCTCCCAGTGTGAAAACAAAAACTGGAAAACGAGTGCCACTGATTTTTTTTTTGTTGGTAAAATTCAATTACTAGCTAGTAAATACACTACCTAGATGCCAGCAAAGAATAAATGTGAACAATTTGGAAGAGAATTAACCAGAAAAGGTGAACAGAAAATATTGTCTGGGAAGAATTCTGCAGCTGTTCAGAAAAAAAGCAGTTCAGCTTTGGTTCAAGACATAGCTTCCAGTAATTTAGAAGAAAAAATAAATCAAATTTACTCAGTGGCGATTAAAATAAATGAAACATTGAAGGAATATATCAATTCAAACAAGAAAAGGCTGGCGAATAGAAGAAGCTTTTAATAGCCATTCAGATGAACTTATAAAACTGCAGAAATCAGAGGCTGACATGAAGAAAAAGCTTACTGAATATGAGGTTTCTTAAGAACTGTTTAAAAGTAGCAGAGTTAGAAGAAAAACTGGAAAGAACAGACTGTATTAATTTTATGAAAACACAAACAAGCAAACTAGACTGGTGTTCCGCAGCAGAATTTTTTTAATTGAAAGGGCAAATCAAGACCATGCTCCACACCTAGCCATGAGGAAGCAATCAAGACCTATATTAGAAAAGACACAATCATATCAGCTTAGAGTTGATCCTGACAAACTTGTAACAAAAAGGCAAAGTGGCAAAAATTGGAGACAGCAGTGTGTTTGTAAAAAATTATTATTCAGTGTAGACCAGGCAGAACAGAATCAAATTTATCCCAGCAATCAGGGAATGTTGAGAGGCAGGTGTGAAATTCAAGCTGCTGTATCCAGCTGTCTTCAAAGTGTTTAATGATAGAGGAGGGAAAAAAAGGCAAAAAATGGTGGATTTGTGGTAGTAAGGGGCTACTGGAGAGGGATGAGGATTACGATGGTATGGCTATGCACCCGCCAGTGTAAACCTTGGTTCTATATGATTGCCACTGTTAAAGTAACACCCTTACCTCACATGCAAAAATTAGAAAAAAAGGGTTGTGGATGGATGAATGTATTTATATTCCATGGAAAATGGCTATAATGGAGCTTAAGAAAATTTTGGGAGAAATAATTAGCCTTTAGCAGGGAATACTACTTACAGATGAGGACTGAAATTTGATTTGTAATAGTGAGGACGTTTCAGAAGGACCTAGAAGGGACAATATAATGAAAGAGGGCAGATTTCTGAAGAAATTTATGAAAATATTTGATATGCAAGATGTGAATTCAGTAGTAGGAACTCGGTCAGAATCTACATATTATTCCCCAAGGTACAATAACTGAGCTAGACTAGACAAATTATATTTCACAGGAATATGTCCATTTAATTGAAAACTTCGACACATATCTAATAACTATTTCTGATTATGCACTAATAAAAAAACTAAGATAAAAATGCAGGGTAATGAAGTAAAAATAAGACACTGGCACTTTCCCACCTACCTGTTAAGAGATGAAGTTAAGGAATGGATAGTGAAATTATTTGAGAGTTATTAGGAAAGATAAAAAATGCATTCATACTTTATAGCTAGTGATTGGGATAAATGCAAATGAAGTTTAAGTTTAGGGTTGAAATTAAATAGAAAGATGTGGTTAAGAAGTAACAGAAATTACTTATAGGGGCTGACAAAGTTTAAAGTATTGCAGAATAAGGGGAATCTCACAGAGCAAGAAGAGGAGCTAATGCAAAGTGTCAAAGAGAAAATAAGGGAGTATCTGGATAATATGCCTGAGTTTAGAAAGAGTGCAGTTAAGTGACTATTTTTGACAACCCCAGAGTGCAAAAACATTTAGCACAATGACTTGGGCAACAAAATGTTGAAAGGGTTGTCACCAGACTTAGGGAACCTATAACAAGAAATATAACCAGAGATCCTATAGAGGTTTTAGAGAATTGGACATTTTATGAAAACTTGTATAAAGCAGAGAAATGTGGAAATCAAGAAAGAGTACAAATGGAAATATTAATGGAAGACTTAATTATGAAAAGATTAGAGGTAGACAAGGCTCAATAATTAAGACTCAAGACAGGAGAGGATACGATAACAGTTATGTATAATCAATCTTCAGGAAAGCCTCCAGGAACAGATGGAAGTGCTGTTTGGAAACTGGGGGAGAAACTGATACAGATCTAGAAGATTTTATTTAACAGTATTTTAAAAGGAGGGGAGGCACCAGCATCCTGGAAAAAAATCTGTGGTGGCTGTGTTACCTAAAGATGGGAAAGACCCTTCAGTCCCAGATAGCTTTGTATACGGGTTATGCATACTTTTATCAGCACAAAGAGAAGTTGTGGACAATAATTAATAAAGAACTGAAAGAACTTATCTGGGAGGGAAGGAGGGGAAGAGTTAAGTGGGATAAGTTGATCCTCCTAATAGAACAAAGTGTTTTAGGTTTAGCTGATCTGAAGCGATATTTTAGAACTACACAGTTAAGGCTCACATACATAACACAAAGCAGAAGGTTATAATTAAAGTAGAACAGGATAATGATGAAGCAAGGAGAAAGTTCAAGGAATAGATGGAGAGTGGGATTTTGGATGCAAATTCTTAAGGAGAATAGGAAAATCCATACTAAATATTGTATTCATAAAGTAGCAGAAAGTATTCTAAGAACTAAGCCAATACAAGAAAGGAGATTTTCCCAATAGGGATGACTGCAAGTAGGGGTACAGAAAAAAGGCAAGAGGGTTTGGTACGTACTGGTGAAACCTGGCAAAGGAACCAAGATATGAGAAGCAAATAACTAAAGCAGGAGAAGTAGTAGAGTGGGATGAGACCAAGAAGATATTTGGATTGCAATCTAGAGACCACCTTCCTTTCCAGGGCTTGATCTCAGTGTACAGGCAAAGACACACGGATAAGGCAATTTTAAGTGAAAGATCTGCTTTGGTAGAGTCTTCTGTTGAATCCAGAACAGAAACAGATATTAAAAAAGGAATAATTAGTAGGGTATATAAAATATTGCATGATGATTATAAGAATCAGAGGAAGTTAGAAAAGACTGGGAAGCAAAACTGGAAAAGCAATTTTCAAGAAAACAATGGGAAGACATATGTATGGCTCCCAAGAATACAATCAAGTCAAGAAGGTTTAGGATCTTTGCTTGGGAGTGTTTTCAGAGGTATTTTATACTCCAAGCAGACTTCAAAGAATTTTTCTTCACTTAGGTAGAAAATGTAGTAGGTGCGACAGAGAAGAAAAAGTTAACTGGGAACATATGTTTTGGGAGTGTAACGAATTGGTAGATTTTAAAAATTCCCTGCAGAATACTCTTGGGTGACCAAATGGCTTTAAGTAGGGAAATTATTTTTTTTGAGCTGGGATACAGGATCTTAACTATCTAGACAAAGTAAGGCCTTATTAAGTTTAATTCTGCCGGCTGCCAGAAATGTAAATATTAGAAAATGGAAATTAATTTCTATACCAACTGTATTTCAGGTATTTAATATTATAAAAGAGATAGAAGAGCTGGAAGAGGCATCTTTAGAAAAGGTGAGGAGCAAATTATATACAAGTAAATGGAAACTGTGGGAACAATACATGCATAATATTATTCAGGAGGAGTGAGGTTTACTGGAAAGCAGGAATATAGTAAATATTTTGTAATGTTGGACTGATAATGGTAGCAAAGAAAATATATGCAATATATAATGTATTTAAATGGAAAAATGTTTTATTTTATTTTCTGTTAATGGATGTTTGCCTATGTCTTAAGTAATAATTTACTAAAGGTGTTTTAAAAAAGTAAATAAGTAAAATGTCTATGAATGTCTTAGAATATACTGCATTGATTTGCACTGGGGGGTGACCGTGCAATATAACACATACAGAACATAAATGTGTTAATTATTTAATTTTCAAGATAACTAATGTATCTAACAAAGAATATCTCTGATACACACTAACATGCCTACAAAATCTTCATTTCTGATAAATTTTCTACTTTCTATACAGCCTTTGGAACCAGTTATTAAACTGACTTTGTTTATTTTTTTTCTTTTTGCATGTAAGGTTTGCAGCTTTCTGTTTGCTGGGCTGCTATTGATATGGCATGGGTCCTTGAAGCCAAGGTCTTTGAATACTGAACTACTGTGATGGGTGCTTTAGTAGGTGCACTATCAAAGAGTGATTTACCTCGGACTATGCACATCCTAACGCGGAACAATTGCTCAGAATGTCGATTCTTTTGAAGGAAAGAATCACCATTCAACCGCTCACCATCCAGAAAAAAAACACACTATGATGCAGAGAATTTCCTATTGTTTTGCAGGGGGGTAAGCCCCCTTGAATCCCCTGCTACTTATATATTCTAACTCCAAGATCGCACTATAGTGAGGAAAAGGGTAATTTTCCCGATCCCCACTGTAGTGTGATTCACTTCAAAACACCATTGCTCAAAACTGCGAACACAAGCTACGTATCAATGTTTCCAAGTCGATAGGAATTGTGTTCGCAGTTTTGCCTCTCTGCTCCTCTATATTCAACTTTCACACAGTAAAGGTCACCTAGACATTTTGATAGTAAATCGCTCACCATCTGTTTCTTTTTCTGCACTGTACTTACCTTGGCAGTCAATGTATTCATTAATATTGTTTAGCAGTGAGAATGGGAAACCAAACCTCTTACAAACGTTGCAGCAAGGGGTTTAAACACTATATCAAATGTTATTTCCTGTTTTTCCCTATGGTGCTATATTCTTTTATAAAAACAGTGCCTTGGCAAAATTATTTCAACAGATCCTGCATCCATTTTTTCCAGTTGCATTACTACTGCGTATCACATTTTTACTCTAATTTATCATCAGTGCATAGTGAGTGCAAATTTACAAATACAGCTCATCAATGCGGGACTGAATCTCCAATTCAAAATAGTTTTAAATCCATTATTGCTTTATAAAAAATACATATTTCCTTGGTATCTTTGTTTTTGCAATTTAAGCCATCCCTCTATGCTCCAGCACAAAAACATTGCACAAAGATTCATTACTAAGGAATGCTATCATTATAGGACAGATGATAGGTCTGTATGAAATGCTTTTACACTAACAAGCTTTTACACGAACAAGCTGTGTATAAAAGTCAATCAGAATAACTCTGCCATGTTTATTAGAGAACTACATTGTTATAATTAAAACATTTCTTATTCAGTACATTAGTTGTGCAGTAATATTGACTGAGCCAGGATAACAAATGTATATTTTTTTCCTGTAGACCGAAGTTTCCACTCCAGTTATCCAAACAATTATCACATCTCTGAAGTTACTAGTCTTAGAAGTTACAAAAATTCCTTACTTTGTCTGTTATTTTATTAATTTGACTCGTGCATTTTCAGTGGTAATAGCAACATGGGTCCAAGTTGCCTAATATATTATCCACTAATGGATTGCATATATTGGTTTGCTTGAATATATATAGCCATATTTACTAGGACAACTTGATGTAATGCTCATCTGATATGTTTGGATACTAGTTAAAGCAAGATCAACTAAACTGCTAAGCAGACAAAAGATGGCGCTAAATACATACAAGATTTGTAGCTTTTGATATTTTTGTATAGGCCTGCTTTGTACCATCTTGCCAAACAACACCTGGGTTCAAATGACCTAGATAAAGAAAAAGACCTGGCTACTTAACAGATAAGCACAGAATGGACTGCAAATTTTAAGAAGAGATGGCCATTACACAGATCTATTATTATTAGACAAGAGGATGGTAAGACATGTTCAATGGAGCATACAGGCCCCCATCTGATGTGGGTTTTGCATGCCACATGCCTGTATAAGTGAGTGTGAGCTAATATTAAGGAGGAGCAATGTGCAGATTCCCACAATGCAAAAGAGTTGTCTCACTATTAATTGAGAAGGGAAGAAATAAATTACCTAAACCTAACATCAGAAATACTCTGGACTGGGTACTTACGTCCATTAAGAGACAAGTAGCTGCTAAAGGAACTCCAAAAAGTCAAGGTATATGAAATACTGTGAGTTGACGGCATGCATCTCTCAAGGAACTATGTAATATGAAGCCAATTACTATTCTTAAGAAATCATAATTTATATTTCATTACTTCTAGGGCACACACTTTGGTATTGCATTGCACAGTTGAATACAGTAGTTTAATGGATGAGCACCCTTCTAGCACAAACAAATTTGTCTGTTTACAGAGCCATCCTGTAATGAGCTCCATAACTGATCTTTCAAGATCTTCACACTTAAAATGAGTTGCATCTCTTAACAGAATCCCTTAAGAACCAAACTTTATTTCATACCTAATATGTGCATCCTTACTGCCTGTCTTTTATCTTAGTCTAATCCTAGTCCATTTGTTGTTGCAGGGCCCAGCACTGGACCAGTCACAAATCATCAGTACTTCTCAGTAAGGAAATGTTTTATGAATGGGGTATGTTTAAATGAAGCTAGGATATTTATAATCTACTTTCAATACTCTTATCTACATAGAGAATTAAGAAAGATCACCCATAAGAATTTTGTGTAGTTACACTTCCAGAAAACATTGTGAGAAGTGGCTTTACTCTTGTGCAGAATTCACATTTGTGATTAGGATACCCCATGAAGCTAGTTTTATTAGGATTAATGTAAACAGATTATTTACTATACTCTAAATTGTTGGTGGGTGAATGAATAAACAAAATGGAAGACATTTGTGAGCAACATTTCAAATATTCTTCAATCCACTGTGAATTTTGTCAAGAAATGTAAACAAAGTGGGATGACTTAGCATCTTCTTTTATAGGACAGAAATAATATCTATACATGGCTGTTTTCACATAGATATGCTCAATGTATATAATTGTAACTGATTAACAGAATAAACAGAAGTTTATCATCTATAATACGTATTAAATTTAGTGAAGTGAGAAGGCTCGCTTTTAGGTTCCAAACATTCAATAATTCTGCAGTGAAAGCTGTTAAGGCTCATTTAAGGCATGAAAAGAATTGTTTTTTTCAACATCAGATCTGTAAGCGATAAAGGAAGGTAGGTGCGGTGGTGCAGTGTAGCATTGTCACCTCACATCAAGAGGTTCTCCCGTTCAATTCTCAGCTGGAGCGCCTTCTGTGTGGAGTCTGCATGCCCTCCCCGCGGTCGACTGGCATTCAAAAGACGTGTGAATGGGCACTGGGCTGGCATCTTCTGCACCGTAAAAATCTACTGCCAATCATTAGCGGACCGGAGTTCCGCTGTGGTGACCCCTAACAGGGAAAAGTCGAAAGAACAAGAACTAGCGATTATATAGCAGTTAACAGGCAAAGGTTGGCAAGTTTTGAATTCAACATATAATTAAGTCATATTTTTTTTTTCACCCACTCAAATGAGTATAGGTTGAAAGCTGGTTAGTCATTTGCATATGGTTGCCAAGGCAGCTGATCAACAAGTGTGCAAGAGAACACAAATCCAGCACTGGGAAATTTGCCCTTACCTGATGCTTCTGCAGTCTCAGAGTTAGTACATACAATTAAGCAGGGGATGGTGAAACAGCCCCCTGCAAAAAATAATGTCTTATTTTGTTTTTAAAAATTAAAAAATTGCATGCACCAACGCGGTCAATATTTGTTTCAGTTGACTTTGGGTGATTTTGCTTATAAGTGGTGGTTTTCCAGCCTTAAGGGTAGCACACACTTTCTTTAAGGAAGAACTAAGCAACAAAAATGGAAAAAAATCTAGTTTAACAGGAACGACTGAACAGATGAAGCTCTGACAAGGATGAGAGAGCTCATCTTTTGTTATAACATAATAAACCAAGGTTTAAACAAACAATTCCACCTTGAATCCTGTTTTCTCATTTTTAATAAGAATGCAAAGTGATCTTTGGCATGGATCTTACATAAGTAGCAATAACTCATTTGCAATATCGAGAGCAGTTGTTTCTGTACAACTTTTTTCCATTTTTGTTGCCAAGATATATATGGGTGGATTGAATTTGCTTGACACCATCTTTGATCGACATCTGTTTAGCCAAAAAAATGTGATCACCTACACAGATGATAAACAGGTACATGAGATCATACAATTTTTGGGGTAGGGAATTATTCTTCGAGATTGAGGAATCACAGACTTAGTATATATAATTAGCAGGGGGTGTAAGCTGCATACCCCCTGACACAGAGGGTGCAGGGACACCTGCTCCTTTGCAAAAACATTATTTTAAACTATTTTTGGTTTTATAGGTTTTTGCATGCACCTAGATTATCTACTAGCATACGAGTAGTAGTGTATCAGCATTTGCAAAGTTGATTTTTTGGTGATGACTTTGTAAATTCCAGTTTGTGGGTGTTTTTAATCATTATCAGTGCACCTATACATGTGTGTGTGTATACGTTTGTATTTAGGTAGACAGACAGATTTTTATTTTATTTCATAGGATCATAGGAAGTTACTAGGCTAATGGTCATAGGACCTTTACAAGCCTACCCAAGTTCTACCCTTATTTCCACAATCAGCACCTAATGCCCGTGTCCAAGAGGGATACAAATGGAACTCCCTGGGTGAATTTACGGTTACCCATCCAATCATCCAGATTGCATTTGAAGAGGGCCAATGAGGTGCTCTGTTTGACATGAAGTGGGAGTCTGTTCCAAAGGTGTGATAACCTCAGAGACAAATCTCTCCCTCCAGCAGGGTCTATTAATGTCACATACCAAGTTAAGGTCTTTGGTACGGCGGTAGCATTGTTACCTCACAGCGCGAGGTTCTCCCGTTTGATTCTCGGCTGGGCTTGGGAGTGCCTTCTGTGTGGAGTCTGCATGTCCTCCCCACAGTTGGGTAGCGTTCCCAAGACTTGAGTGCGTAAATGGGCGTACCTTCGTTTTAGGTTGAGCATTGAGCTGGCACCTCGGCGTTTCGTAAAAATATACTGCCAATCATTAGCAGACTGGAGTGGTGACCTCTTACCAGGAAAAGCCGAAAGACAAGTTTAAGGTCTTTAGAGTGAATAACCCATGTACCATCTGATATGTGGATATGCAGCATTTCCAATAAAGCAGGGTCAGAGATTGCCTCAGAGTAGTCTGTATGAAACAGAATAAAGTAACGGTGATTTCAGATGATCCACATAGGACAGATGTTGAAGACCTTGAATTTTCCTTGTGAGGAGCCTTTGTAGGTTCTCCAACTGCTGCAGGTGCCTGAAAAGGTACATACCAAAAGGGGCATCATACTCAATTATTGACCTGATGAGGGAAGAGTACAGGGAGTTTATAACTTCTTTTTTTCTGGAGGCAATGCCCTTACTTATTTAATGAGCAATATAGAATGCCCTTACCACTGTGGAGATATGGTGATCAAAGTTAAGATAGCTGTCAACCTGTGTGCCCAAGGTCTCTCACCACTGAGTGCATACTTAGGGTGCATATATTGACGTGATAGTTAGCAGGAATATCACTCTCACTAAAAGGGATGACAAACTCATTGCAAGAAAAAAATGTCTTAAGACCATGACTTTGGCACCAATCATTTGTTCTTTGTTGTTTGGATTAGTCCCACTAGGCCAGTAGCCTCATTTCGGGGACACTGGAGGTGGTGTTTCTACTACAAGGAGAAATTTGGACAGGGCATCGGGAACTTCCCTTACTCTGTGGAAAAGACATGAAGCCCTCTCTGGAGTTCCTATGTGTCACCAGATGGCAGCTCCTATTGTTCTGGGAATTCCAAGGTGGTAGAGTGCAGCAGAGATGGAAAGAAGACCAGGAGAAAACTTACAAAGGAAGATGAAGGAAATGAAATAACTTTTACAGAGTTGGAAAATGGATGACTGGATACACAAGTGGTTGTTCATAGGTTCATAGGTTCATACTAGGCTATCTGCCCAAGGGCATTTATAAGCCTAGCCCATAGTTATGTGGCTTTCGCCACCCCTTTAGTTTGAATAAAAACTATGCCTATCATTTTGCTGTGCCTCTGTCAAGCAGTGACACTGAAGTAATCCCTGGGGTATATCTGCAATCTCCCATCCATTGGTCAAGATTCCTCTTGAACAAGGCCAGAGAGGTGCTCTGCCTCACATGTACCGGGATTTTGTTCCACAGCATAGGGAGTCTCTGGGTGATGAATCTGTCCCTCCAGCACGTTCTATTTATAACCGTGTCAAGGTTTAAGTCTCCCACCCTTGTGGTTCTGAGGGATCTAGATTTTTTGAGGTGAAGCATATTCATCAAATCTGGGTTTGACATGGCCTTATATGTCAGGCACAGGTCACCTCTGAGCAAGCGGTATGAGACTGAATAGAGCTGGAGTTCTTTCAGTCGGGCAGCATAAGACATATTTTTGAGACCCTTTATCCTTCTGGTGAGGAACTTTTGGGGCCTTTCAAGCTGCAGCAGGTGCCTGGTCAGATACATTCTGAACGGGGCATTGTACTCAATCATAGGTCTAATGAGTGATGAGTACAGGGGGACGATGACCTCCCTTGATCTAGATGTGAATCCCTTCATGATCAGGTGGGCGATATAGAAGGTTTTCCTAACTACTGTAGCAACATGAGTGTCAAACGAAAGGCTACTGTCAACCTGGGTCCCCAGATCCCTGATGACTTTTTCTGTGCTCAGTGGATTGCCACCTATATGGTAGCTAGGGGTAACCTTGTTTTTCCCGAAGGGTATGACTATGCATCTTTTGGCGTTTAACTTCAGGCCATGGCTCTGGCACCAGTTATCCATTTCTGTGAGGCCCTTCTGGAGGATATCTGTGTCAGATGTGTTTTCGACTATGGCGCCCAGTTTGCAGTCATCTGCAAACTTTGTCAGCCATAACCCTCCTGTGTTTGCTTGTACTTCAGAAAAGTAGATGCCGAACAAGAGTGGACCCAGGACTGAGCCCTGTGGGACACCACTTGTGACAGGCTTTGAGTCTGACATGGCTCCAGCAACTCTGACCCTGTGGGTTCTGTCACTTAGCCAGTTTGCAACCCATCTTGTGATGTATGGGTTTACATTCAAGCTGATGAGTTTTTCGATGATACCTGAGTGGGGTATTGTGTCGAAGGCCTTTGCCAGGTCGAGGTAGGCTGTATGGACTGCCTTTCCCTCATCAATGGCCTTGGTGACTGTCTCGAAAAAGTCAACCAAGTTTAAGAGGCAGGATCTGCCTTTGACAAAGCCAAACTGGGTTGGATCCAAAGTCTGCAAGTTCCCTATGTCTTTATTTATGAGTTCCATTATGATCCTCTCCATGGCTTTGCAGATAAGGCTTGTCAAGCTAATGGGGCGGTAATTTCCAGGGTCTGTGGAGGCACCCTCCTTATGAAGTGGGACCACAGTCGCCGTGCGCCACTCCTTGGGTACGTATCCTGAGGTGAGGCTAAGATTAAACAGCTGTCCTAACTGTGGGTTTAATTCCTCGTTGAGTTCGTGAAGTACACAGCCGGGGACACCATCCGGTCCCATGGATGCTGTGCTTTTTGCCTTAGTGAGGGCAGTTCTCACCTGGGCGTTGGAGATGTTTGGGGGGCTACAATCCTCTGGAATAGATATCTCTCCTTTTGGGGGGGAGGGGGCGAAGTTTGCACTGAACCTGTCAGCCAGTATATTGGCAATGTGTGTAGGTTCAGTAATTTTCACATCATTTTGAACTAATTCTGAGCATATCTGGGAGTTTCCTCCTAGGTTTCTAACATAGCTAAAGAAGGCCTTATGATTGTCTTTAGAGTCCTTGGCGATTTTTCTCTCAAAATTTGCCTTGGATGATTTTATGAGAGCTCTTAGTTTTTTACTTATAATGATCAAAGGTGTCTTACCTTTCAAGGATTTTGCTCTATCTTGTAGTAGCTTCCTCCTTTTGTTGTAGAGCTTGTTTATGGCTGGGGTCCACCAGACTGGACGCTTGCCTTTGGTACAGAGAGTCTTAGTTTTGTTTGGGATTGCCTGATCCATGCAGTCCTGTAGGTGCTGGTAGAAGGCATTTCTAAGTGATTCAGTGGTTTGAGTAATGTTTACCACTGGCTCAGGGGCCTTAAAGGAGACCACACTAGTTTTTAGAAGTGTGAAATCGGCTTTTGAGAAGTTTTTCACTGTGGTCTTTTTTGTTTCAGGTGGGGGCGGGATGAGGACTTCCAGCGAGATTAGTTTATGATCTCATCTCACCAGTGAGGGGTATACTTCCGGTGTTGAACATTTTGATCCCATGTTCGTGATGATGAGATCAAGTATGTTTTCTCCTCTTGTGGGGATGGTGACTAGTTGTTCCATGGCATTTGAGTTTATGAACTCCAGGAATCTTTGGTTTAGAGTGTTCGGGCTTGAGTAGTGTTCCCAGTCTATATTAGGGTAGTTGAAGTCACCTAGTATGATGGTGTTTGGAGATACATTTATCCTCCAATGTTTTCAGGAAGGCCATGTGAGGTTCCTGAGTTTGAGAGGGTGGCCTGTAACATGCTACAAATTGCAGAGCAGTCTTGCCTATGGCTAATTGCACCTGGATGGTCTCCGATGCATCGTGCGTTGCCACCAACCTTGAGGTGTGGGTGTCCTTTATGAATATGGACACCCCCCCTCCTTTCTTGGTGTTGTCTGGATTTTGGGGCCGGAACGCATGATATGAGGTGAAACCTGTTAGTGCTGGGGTGCTCTCAGGAGCCTTGAACCAGGTTTCTGTCACAGCACAGACATCGATGTTCTCCATATTAAGAAGGGCCTCGAGTGCGTGCATCTTGAGATTGAGACTTCTGGCATTGAGCAGCATTACCCTTAGTTTTTTTCCTTGGTGTTCTAGGGTGGTAGGTTTAGAATTTGAGCCTTGCCTAAAAAGGCAATATGGGGTGGCAAGAGCCTTTGCCAATATCCGAAGCCCAGGGGTGACAGGTGCAAGCCGTCCCTTGCGAAGCAGTGTGGCTTGTCCAGCATGTCATCCCAGGCAGACAGACATTGGATCCCCTTTGAATGACACCAGAATTTAAGCCAATTATTAAAGCTGATCATCTTATCACTGTATTGTGGCATCATTCTAGGTGAAGGTAGGATACTGCTCAAGGTCAGGGTCATACCTGCCTGGGCTACATAATCAGAGAGCTCCTCGATGTCCCTTTTCATGTAGTCCAAGGAGGTACGTCTCAGGTCGTTGACACCAGCGTGGACAATGACTGAGTCGTACTTGTACCTGCTGTTGAGAGACCTGAGTGCTTGCGTTATGTGGCGGATTCTAGCGCCCGACAGGCAGCTTACTGTGACCTTCTCTTTACTCAGTCTGGTGTGCGGGACATCAGTGTGTCTGACTATGGAATCACCAATGACAAGTGTGTCTGGCATTTTGTTTGGCCTTAAGGGCTGTGACTGTTTGACACTCTGACTGTGTGGTCTATGTGTTGCATGTGTTGGGTCGTGAGGTTGTAGTTGTTTGGGTGTCTGCTTTGGTGGCCTCTGCTGTTTTGGTAAATTTTTGATCAGAGCCTCCGAGTATGTCTTTGTGTGAGTATGTGTATGATTTGAAGTTGTGATGGTACCGTGTGTGACTGGGTATGTATTGTGTGTGGTTACCTTCTCCTCTGGTCTGGTCTTGCCAGTCCTATGTTGAGAGAGCTCAGCCTCCAGTTTGGCCGTATAGTTGCATCTCTCGCATGTATTTGTGTTTTGTGGGAGAAGGAGAGGATTGTCTGTGTACATGAGGCAATTGTAACATTGCCTCAATATTCCCAGGTTCACCAGTTGAGCTGGAGAGGACACTAGCAACTGATCCCTCGACATACTAGAAGTAGTAGATAAAGAGACTTTCAAAGGACTCCGGGGGAAGTGGGTTTTAGGCTGGTGGGGTACTATCTATAATAAGAGTGCTTTATCAAGGTGCAAGTACTGTAGGAGTAAGTGCTAGGCTTTACAGATAGAGAATAGTCTACTTGGGAATCAAGTAGAGATGAACTTTTCAGTTATAGGATATGCTGGTTAGATCAGCAGTACAGCTCGAGGAAGGTAGTTCTAAGGGAAAATTTGAAGAGTGGAATTTAGATGGCCCGAATAGTTTAACCTTGTTTAACCACCGCTGCTCTTGTGTGCAACAGTGGCAACTCTGCGCTTACGCGCGTTTAGCGTGTTTTATAGCAGGGGGCTGAAGGGAGCTAGGAATTGGCCCAAAACGACCAATGGACTACTAGTTTCTGGCTGAAACTTCACCAAATCGGACAAAAAGGCCGCTCAGTGCTTCCCACTCCCACTGGTAAGCAAAGAAACTTCCCTCCTTCCTAATAAGGCAATGGATCAGTAACAGGAACTAAAAACAAAGCCCAGGGATCAGCAACTCTGAAACTGGACTACTCTAGTTCAGTAAGGCGGGAAAACAAGAGATTTTGTTTGTTTTATTACAGAGACAAGGAAAAAAAACAGACAGTAAATGCTATAAATGCTGTAAATCGGCTAGCGCACTTTAGTGTGTAGCCTACAGAAACAATTTGCAACAATTAGTAACTTAAAGTGCAATAAACAGTGTAAAATGCAGAAATCACTTAAAGTAGCAATAAAACAGGTGAAATGCAGTCGCTAGCTTAATAACAGTGGGAAAGCCACAAAAAATACTTATATCTGGTAGAAAGTCACTCTTTTAGCTCTCTGCTGCTTGGATCACTCTGCAGGCCACCACGAGGATCTGTGCTGAGTTGGTACAAGCTGGAAAACGCGCGTTTAGCGTGTTTTATAGCAGGGGGCTGAAAGGAGCTAGGAATTGGCCCAAAACGACCAATGGACTACTAGTTTCTGGCTGAAACTTCACCAAATCGGACAGAAAGGCTGCTCAGTGCTTCCCACTCCCACTGGTAAGCAAAGAAACTTCCCTCCTTCCTAATAAGGCAATGGATCAGTAACAGGAACTAAAAACAAAGCCCAGGGATCAGCAACTCTGAAACTGGACTACTCTAGTTCAGTAAGGCGGGAAAACAAGAGATTTTGTTTGTTTTATTACAGAGACAAGGAAAAAAAACAGACAGTAAATGCTATAAATGCTGTAAATCGGCTAGCGCACTTTAGTGTGTAGCCTACAGAAACAATTTGCAACAATTAGTAACTTAAAGTGCAATAAACAGTGTAAAATGCAGAAATCACTTAAAGTAGCAATAAAACAGGTGAAATGCAGTCGCTAGCTTAATAACAGTGGGAAAGCCACAAAAATACTTATATCTGGTAGAAAGTCACTCTTTTAGCTCTCTGCTGCTTGGATCACTCTGCAGGCCACCACGAGGATCTGTGCTGAGTTGGTACAAGCTGGAAAACGCGTTTAGCGTGTTTTATAGCAGGGGGCTGAAAGGAGCTAGGAATTGGCCCAAAACGACCAATGGACTACTAGTTTCTGGCTGAAACTTCACCAAATCGGACAGAAAGGCTGCTCAGTGCTTCCCACTCCCACTGGTAAGCAAAGAAACTTCCCTCCTTCCTAATAAGGCAATGGATCAGTAACAGGAACTAAAAACAAAGCCCAGGGATCAGCAACTCTGAAACTGGACTACTCGAAGAGCCAGGCAGAGCCACAGGAAGGATAAAAAGGGAGTTCAAAATAACATGATGGGGAGAGTATTACTGTAGGAAGAAACAGAGTTTGGAAACAGAAGCAACAGCTGGCAAAGGGAAAACAATGGAGGTATTTTTGGCTGGTGTACTAGCCAGTTTTAAGGGTTTACCTCTACAACAGGATTTTTTTGTTACAAGAAAGAAGAACTTATACAGATGCAGCAGGGCAAGGAAAATGGAAGAAGGAAATGCAAGGGGATAAATATTTGCAGTTTCTCAACAACCATGGAAAAGATGACCAGTGGTAAGAATAAAAATTAAAAACAATGGTGCCATGAACAACTATGACATTATAAATAGTATTATTTTGCCACTCGGGTTTGACATTGAAGATGTAAGAGTATTCGTTCATTTGGGAGCTGAAAGTTTTTTGTGATATGACACTTGAAGGACTATTTATTTCAGAGCTTAGGACTGCAACTTAAACAAAACATACATTATTTATTTTATTTTACATTTCTTTACTGGGAAGGTCCATCTGGGCTAAGGACCCATTTTCAGCAGAGGCCCATGGAAAAGCTCCAAAAAGTAATTTACAAATAACCATATATATCAGTAATATAACCATATTTAAAACAGTAGCTTGCCAAGTAACTTAAGTATTTTAACATAGGCAGAGAAAAAGTTACACCATATAGGTTTCTAGCCTATATAAGACAGTGGCATTATATAGACCACAGAACAGTAATAACATATCTAATACACACAGTGATTTCACATAGGGAGTAAACATATTCCTTGTAGAGTATTACCAAATGCAAGAAGTAAACAAATTAGTGTTTAGACTCAGCAGTGGTAAAGAGCAAGATATGCAAGAAAGTGAGAAGAGGGGGTAGGCAGGACTTTTTGTGTCAGTTCATGCCAGTAATTAGAGGGAGGAGGTCAGAAAGCTGGAAGAGAGATCAAATAAGATAGCATGACCTGGCAGAACTATATGGGAGAGAGAGTGTCTGTGTAGTTTAAATAAATGTGCAGTTTAGGACTTCGGATGTGGATGACCATGAGATAAACCCATTTTTCTTTCACTGTATAGTAAAGAAAATTAAGTTAAAAATATATGATAATAAATAGTGAAAAATTAATAAAAAAATAAATAACTGATAAAAATAAATTTGATGATAAAAATAGTGCAGGCTATGTGCAAGGACCTAATGACTCAAGTACAGTGTTCGGTCTCCAGGCTAGTTCCCACAGAGAGTGGGTGTGTATCAGGGTTCAGCTTTGAACCCACTGCTGTTCATACTCATGATGGACTACTTTAAGAAACAGATCAGAGACACCAATCAACAAAGTTAATGTATGCAGACAATGTCACATTACAGGCAAGATCATCAACAAAGGATAGAGGAATGCAATACAAAACTGAAAACACATGGAATGAAACTGAGTACAGATAAGACAGTTGTAATGGCAGCAAATGGGGGAAATCAGAAGACGCTTTAAAATGAGATAGAAGAGAAAAGTGTGGAACAAGTTAATACTTTAAAGCATCTAGGAGGGATGGTGGAGGAGAAAAAGAGTCTAAATGAAGAGTTCAAAGCTAGAAGCAGAGGGGCTGCAGCCAACTAGCTCAAAGAGTCAGGGATACAGTATGACAGAAGAATGCCAAAGAAGCTGAAAAGTAAGGTGTGCAAAACTATGGTGCGACCAGCACCACTGTAAGGCACAGAAAACTGGGCAGTAAAAGCAGATCAGCTGAGGAAGCTAGAGGTGATTGAGATGAAGTGTTTGAGATAGGTAGTAGTATGCACAGTGTGGGACAGAAATAGAATGAAGACATCAGAAGAGAAGCCAAAGTACCTCCAGCCAGAGAGAAGGTCAAGTAGAACACATAAAAAGGTTTTGGGCACATGTGCAGAAAAGCAGAAGGCAATCTGGTGAAGAAGATTTGGGACGGGCAGGAAGACAGTAAGAGGAAATGAGGGCATCCAGCAAAAGAGATGGATGGATTATGTGAGAGAAGACCTGCAACAGTTAAGTATGACTGAAGAAGGTACAAGAGTGGCAATGAATTGACAGAGATGGCAACAGTTGACATGACACCCCAACCCCATGTAGAAATGGGAAAAATGATAATATGAGCTGAAGAGCCCTTTTTCAGCAGAGGCCCTGAGAGAAAAGCTCCAATATATTATACAATTTACATTATAAATTAGCATTAAACAGCAATATTACAAGATTATTGCAAGGCATTAAGTAGCCAATAATCAGGAGTGTATAGCAAAGCTCTTTCAAGATGTATAAAAAATATGTCATTAAGATGAATACAGTTTTTGGGGTAAGTGCCTCTTTTTGCTCCAGCAGTTTATTCAAGTGCAGGAAAAGTTCTTTGATAATGACGATGATGATGAAAGAAATATATGGCCTACAGACTGGGAAGTGTGGGTAACAGTGGATAATAAGGATGGGAAAATTCAACACATTTCAAACACAATAAATGTGAATGGTAAGAAAGGATTTGTAAGCTACTTGGGTCAACCTAAAGCAAGTTATTTCTGTGGGGATGAAAAACCATTTAGTACAAGAATGTAGCAAATGAAGGTGTGGTCAATGTGTAGAGACATGTAAAAAAACTCCTGTAAGCATTTTTGCAGAAACTATAAAGAACTTGGACACTTCTGGTTTGACGTTTCAATATTAGAAAAGGAAAGCTAGGTAGATGAAGTGGAAAGCTCAGAAGAAGGACAGATAGCAGAAAATATTACTACAGAAAATGTTGAAAGAGAAGGTGGTATGAGGGAAGGGGATACTTAAGAAAAGTTAAACAATGAAGAGGTAGTTAGAGCAGATATAGAACTTCAAACTTAGGTTATGGATATCTCTAAATGAAGAGAACATATATGCAATTTTAGAAAGTGAGGGGGAAGACAAGGGAGAAATAAAGACAGGAGAGGAACAATATGGTAAAAAATCAATTGGTGGGACATTTAGGAGAAGGAATAGAAAATAAGATTTGGAAGTAAAACACAAAAAATGAAAGGATGATGTGAAGATATTAGATATTGTTATCTGTGCTAGCTTACCCTGTGTTATATTATGCCAGTATGACTAGCTATAATCTTGTAAATAAGTTTATGTTTTTTGATTATTACTTTGATTTATATAAGATGCTTGAATCAGGCAGTGTTCTTATGGCTGACCAAATGTACACATTTTTTAAAAAAGAATTCTGAATCTAGGTTTTGCCAGTCAGCTGACCTATATGTGATGTCACCATATGCCAGAGCAGGAATAGAATCTCCACAGCAGCTGTTTTGTTTACATTTTAAAGTCTGATATGAGAGAGTAGAATTCTCATAACAGCTTTCTGTGACTATAACCAGTCTGCTATAAAAGCAGTTTCTGAGTCAAAGTTCAATAGGAGTAGTAGTTAGTTGTTTTCCAGATCAGTAGTTATAACTCAGTTTGTTTTCCAGAGCTGTTCAGCAATAGTAGTAGGAGTTGTTATTCCAGTCGCTGAGGTCCAGACAACAGCCTGAAAAATGGACATTAATTTCTTATTTTACCTTGCAGAAGTAAGAGAAGTAAGAAGTATCCATCTTGCCTTGCTGAGTTAAATAGATTAGATAGGGACAGTTAATCTTTAGACAGTTAAGGAACTACAATTAGATAATTAGAGTTTTTCTACAATCATTGTGAAAACCTATCCTACAGTGTTATCTTCATAATTCCTGTGTGAGAAACTCTGTGGTTTATTGGACTCAGTTATTCAGTGTATACATGTTTTAAATCATTTTATTTATTAAATATTTTACTACCCTTTATTGTGTCTGGTTATTTAGAAAACACTTTTAATAACCTGAGAGTATTTATGCTTATTGTGATAACACCAGGGTCACTCTGAAAAGCCTTACTGCTTGGATTAAATGCTACCCTTTATATCAATATTTTACCCAATATAATTGAACACCCCTTTTGAAGGGTATTGTGGTATTTGAATGATGACAGCAGTTACCTTGTAATTTGAGAAAGAGGACATAGCAGGTAAATCTGTGCCAGTCTTTCCCAAGAGTGAGTGTGTCAAATACCTAGAACTGGGACACAGTGATCTGCAGTCATTAGCATGAAGACTTGTTTGGGGACCTGTAGTGAAGCATATAGTCCAGTCCCAGGTTTTGAGCCTGTTCCTAGTATACTCCTAGGGGAATTTTTTATTTCTATTCCTGCTTTCAGTGATGCTCCCTTACCGGAGACAGTGGCGAGGACTGAGGCTCCTTAGTTACTCACTTGGGTTTCAGTGGGGTTATCTCAGATGATATAGGAATTTTAAATGTAAACATTAGAAATTATATAAGAGGTTTGGTGGTGGTGGAATGGTGTCAAAATAAAAAAATTGGCTGTTTTTTGATTGCTAGATACCAGATGTAACAGATGAAAAAAGAGAAAGAATGCAGGCAGTATGGTTGGTCTAAATTGTTTGACTAGAAGGAAAGAAAACATGTTCTGGAATATGAATTCTTATAAAAAAAATAAGAAATAGTAATTGCAGACGTAACAATAGTAGTACCGCAAGTTGTAGTGATATGAGAAAAAGACTTTGAAAAATGCATAAGATTAATAGTGATGTATGCATATACTAATAACAGAAAAATGTGCTAGTGAATATGTCAATAGTGATGACAGGAGATGTTAACTGTAACCTGGGGGAAAAAGGGCAAAATAACATAGGATATCAAGATGTTAAAGGAATTAATAAAATGTGAAGATTTGAAAGGAAACAACAAAGAATGGACTTATACAACGAGAAGGCTGAAATTGTTATATAGTTTACTCTAAAGAAATGAGCAAAATAACAGATGGCATTTTCAGACTCTCAGAGCAGTATATGCTAGAATAGAGGAAGGCAACAAAATAAAGGAGAGAAAAGGAACAAAGAGATTATCTGATGAGTTTAAAAAGGAAGAAATTATAAGAAAACTATTAACTCAGAGAAACATTCTATAGTAATTGTCTTGCCTTCATGCAACTACATTATGATAAAACCAGGTTCATCTTAATGACATATTTTTTATACATCTTGAAAGAGCTTTGCTATACACTCCTGATTATTGGCTACTTAATGCCTTGCAATAATCTTGTAATATTGCTGTTTAATGCTAATTTATAATGAAAATTGTATAATATATTGGAGCTTTTCTCTCAGGGCCACTGCTGAAAAAGGGCTCTTCAGCTCAGTCAGACAAACCTGATCAACATATGTAAAATAAAATAAATTAATAAATAATTATTGAAAGAACATACAACAAATGAAATAATTTTACAAAATCTGTACACAGCTGGGTAATTCATAAGCCACAGTATAAAAAAAATATATTTAGAAGTGGAATGGAGAATAAAAAAGAAATACGATAAAATATAAGGACATTTTATTGAATAATGAGAAAGATATAGAGCAAGGAAGTGACAAAATTAAGAAAATAGAAAGTCAATGAAAAGAATAGAGAAAAAGAAAGTTTTTTTTTTTTTTGCGGAGAACTTTATTAGCCAAGTTACCAGTGAAAGGGAATATAAAAAGGTGATGGAGAAAAGAAAATGAGTTGACTGTAAACATTGTTTTTGGGATTGCAAAAAGAATAAAGATTTTCTGGAAAAGTTTTAAAATTAATATAGATGAGGATTTACATGTATAAAGCACAAATGTGCTATTATCTGGGAAGTATGATTAAGTAAAGAAATGCGATGTTGATAAATGTGATAAAGTACGGTCTGTGACAGCATGGGCACTGTGGAAGAAAAATGTGAGAATTTGTTATATAACATGTACATGCAGGTCGATGTATTAGCAGAAATAAGAAGATGGATGTAAAAGAAATGATGGGGGGATAGAAGGTAAATGTAAAAGAAAAAAAATGAAAAATTAAATTGTTTAGTTAAACTTTTTGTGTGCCTATAACGTTTAAACTATTTTAAGTATGAATATAAAAACAATGATGGGCAAATAAATGATTTAAAGTTTTTTTATGTGGTATAAAATGAATGCAAATGTTAATAAAGAACCCCAACTCTTTTTCAATAGGTGCTGTGGGATCTTTTACATCCACGAGTTACCACCAACTCAGGCAGTTTGGACAGTGTCAGTAATCCAGTCATCTTGATTTACCCCAGGAAATCCCGATTAGAGCTGGCAGTATCACCAAGTGATTCAGAGACATACAAGTCAATAAATGAGACTTTCTTCTTCGCTGCTAAGCAGTTCTTTGAATCACATTTTTCACAGTCATGTAAACTGCCTCTTTTTGCTCCAGCAGTTTATTCAAGTGCAGGAAACGTTCTCTGAATCCCAGACATTTATTTTAGGGATATAAATTCTGTTTAATAAATATAATTTCATCTGATCTCCCCTATCAATGATATATCATAATTTTATTTACTGGGTTTGCTAATCAACACAGATGAGGAATATACAAGTAAGGGAAAAGAAAACAATATAACATACTGACTTCCAGTGCCAAAAAGATGTAAGTAACAAGTATGCACCATCTAGCAGTTTCAGTAGAAGAACAGTGCCTTGATATAATGGCAGTAGCTAAAGTATCGCACATGGATAACCCCGATAGGACTGTAAACATATTGGGAATATATATATTTTTTGGTGTAAGAAAAAATGAAATTATAAAAAAAAAATTGAAGGGGAGGAGGAACCATCTATACATGGGAAAGGAATAAAACAATAAAATAAACTTGTAAACAAAGAGGACAAGAGGTACCATGGGCAATTTTGGAAATGAGAAATGTCAGCATATTTTATATAGCAGTTCCATACCAGACTTCTGTTCATGATGAGGAGAGAGATAAGAAATGCTCTGGGTGATATACAATTCCTCTTTACACTCTCCACACTTTACACCAAACCTATTTAATATTGCCCCTCACTTTTATTCTAAATATAGACTGATTAACTGTACTTTAACTCAAACCAAAACAAAATTAAGTGCAAGAATCCTCTCCAAATAACAAGTAAGCATAATTCCACAATATAATATACTAAAATCCTTCTAGGAGGAATTACATACCCTAATCCTGGCCCCATCTATCACAATGAACACAAAGATAATTCTCTCCTACACTCTTCTCCAATCCAAAAACAGCCTATCCCTGGTGATCTGATTTTGCTGCAATAAATGTTAGTATAAGAAATAAAACTGAACTACGTTCCTGGATTACCCAACATAAGCCCAACATTATCGCTGCAACTTAAACTTGCCTTAAACCCAGCATAAATGACTCCGAAGTTATACGTTCTGGCTATCATATCATCCATAATACCATAGAAATGGGAAAGGAGGTGGTATTGCTTTAAACTTTCCCAGCACCTACCACATTTCCCCTTACAACAAACCAATACTAAAACTTAGTTCAACAGAGCCTCTTACTGCTTTCTTCAAAATAAACAAATATATATTACTGTCATTTACATCCCTCCTGGCAAAAATAGAGCTATACTGGAAGATATCCTACACTGGATATAGATAACTTTTCCATAAAATAAAATACTACTAGGTGATGTGAATGTCAATTGGTTGGACAAACTATAGCTCCTCTACATCTAGTATGAACTTGTATGATTTCACACAACTAATTAATAGCCCCACACATTATACCAAGACATCAAATTCCCTATTACACTGCATCCTCGCATCCGACCCTAGTAAATACACCACCCCAGGTACAATATCAGACTCGGTCAGTGATCATCTCCCAATCTATATGACCAGACATCTCACACATCCAGTTAAACAGCATATTTATAAAACAAGCAACCTTTCCAACTTTAACCCAGAAATGTTCATTACTAAACTGTCATCTATTAATTGGAACGTCCTAAAAATCCTCCCCTTAGACAATGCTGTAAATTAATTCAATACAACTTTTCTAAATACCCTTGCACCTCATAGTGAGAAGAGACTGAAAACAAATACTGCACTTGGCTGTCCAAAGAGAGTAAAATGTTAATACAGGATAGAGAAAAAGCATAGAAAGAATGGAAAAATATAAAACACTTTAATAACTTAAACTTCAGAAAGCTTCACAATCGTACTAAAAAGCAAATAAATGAATACAAAAAATATACTATAACAGCTTTCAGAATAATAGTAAACACAACCACAAAAATTTGGGGAATCCATCAAAGAAATCTTACGTCCTGGCCAAAATTTCAACCCAAACCCCTCTCCCGATAACTCTCCACTCAGAACTGCAATACAGTTCAACTCTTATTTTAGAGATAGTATAGCATTCTCTTACCAAGGATTCCTCAACATCTCATCCCAACCCTGCCTAACAATGATATATCATCACATCCACTTTCACCTTCAATCCTGTGCCTACAAGCTATATAAAACTACTGTTAAACTTAAACCATGCTCTTCTTCAGCTGATGACCTTCCAAGTGAGTACCTAAAAATAGAAGAAAATAGCATTGCATACCTTGTCTCAATCCTTATAAACAGGTCATTCCAGGAATCCCACTTTGGAAAAAGTCACACATTATCCCTCTGCACAAAAGAAGAAATTCAACAAACATTAATAACTTTAGTCCTATAGCAATCATATCTCCCCTCATCAAAACACTTGCTAGACTCTCTCCTGCAGGAAGAACTCCTGTCCCTTACATGACATAGCTTCCATCCTTCTCATAGTACTACCACTGCCCTTCTAACATATAGATACCGTCAATAAAGCTAGAGATAATAGCAAACTAATATCTTCCTTATTTCTAGACTTATCTAAAGTCTTCGATACAGTTTGCCACACCAAACTTCTACTTCAAATGTCCTCAGTATGGCTCTTTCAACCACCCTTCTGTGGTTCAAAAGCTACTTGTCCAATAGGTCTCAGTCAGTAAAATGGCATTCCACTATCTCTACTTACCACACAGTCACTACTAGTGTAACACAACGTTCAATCCTTTACCCCCTCCTCTAATATTTTCACCAACACCCTCTATACTTCCATGCAACAAGCCACCCTAATACAATATGTAGAGGATTCCACTCTCATTTGCGCATCTGACAACATGGTACACCTCCAAAAAACTACTCAGGAAAGTTTAATAGCCACTGAAACATGGCTTTGTAACTTACAACATATGCTTAACCCAAAAGACCAAACTAATACTTTTTTCCTCAAATCCCTCTCTCAAGAAAAAAGAAAAACAAAATTTGAAGTCCTCTCTCTTGATAACACAACCACTGAAGTCACTTCTCATAGTAGATTAATAGGAATAATAGTGGATGATAAGCTTACATTCAACCTACATGTACAAAATTGCAGAAGAAAAACTCATCAAAACTAGGGATGCTTTACACAAAAACTCTCACTGACACAATTAAAATGACACTTGCAACTACTTATCGCCTCCCCACACTTCTGTATGATGCTCCCATCCTTGCTAACCTCCAGACTTCAAAAAAAATTAAAACTTGAACAATACTATAACAAAGTTGCTAAATTATGAACAAATACCCTTTCAAAACCCACCACTGTACAGCAATAAAAAGCCTAAATTGGTTAGAACATATAAACAGCTTCTTACCACCTATAAAATTATCCAGCATTCATCTGCGTGTCCAGCACTAAATACCATTCTGTATAACTATATTCCCAGTTGGTCATTGCAATCCAGTGGCCAAAAACTCCTGTCTACGCACCCATCAAATCTGCTGGACATTGTCTGTACTCATACAAGGTTGCTTAGGCCTAGAGCATCTTATCTGTATCCATCAGGTCAATACCCTCTCATCTATCTTTCAAAACCACTCTGAAAGATTTCCTAGCTTTAATCTGTCTCTGTTCTTGTACAAAACCAGGACAAACTTTATCCCTACACGTGAACAAGTACCTTCTCCTTCCTTATACCTCCTTACTCTCCCTTCTTCACTTCTATAAAATTCTCTTCCTTGACTTTCTCTCTAAATATACCATAAGCCTGTTTTTCCCTCACTTCATATTGCAATTTGTAGTAGGCCAGCTTCCCTTTAATTTCTCTACAAATCATCTAAAATGTCTATAAATATTAAATAATTGTCATATAACCTGCATCGATTCTTAATGTTTTCATGTTATCACTAATTTGTCATAGTTATTTAAACTGCAGATTTTTTTTTGTTTATTTTTGAAGGCTGTAAAATTATTGTTCTTAAAATGTTTTGTAATAATTTGGAGCTTTTCTCCCTGGGCCATTGCTGAAAATGGGCTTCTACCCAGGAGGACTTTCCCAGCAATCAACTGTCAATAAATAAAGAAAAAAAAGATATAAAAAGGAGGTACTGTTGATGAGGACTTTAATACACCTGGTGTTAACTAGAATACTTGAGAGCAAACAAAAAAAGGAGTACACCACATCTGTAAAAGACGAATAACTCCAGTCTTCACTTCAAGAGTTTAATAGAATGACACAAATGCAGGATCCAAGTGAGCGCTTTCACGTTCAAAAAACGTTTCATCAGACTTCAATAACTGCATAGCATTATACATCATCTTAAATAGCATTAACAATCATAAAAAATCATTCAATTAGAGTTTACAATTGAAATTTAAAGATACACTTCTACATTCTATAAAACCATCTAAAACAATAAATAATATAAAACAAACAAAATAGTTCATATGCATCAAATGACACCACCAATAAGGCATTCATATTGTGGTAATATTTAGAATAATATACTAAAAACCCAAAGAAGATACCAATGAATATACAAATAAGCTCAGTGTTTGTAAGGTCTAGGCGCCAAAAAATGGTTTAAGTGAGATCTTTTCATTCAAGCCATATGCTCGGTGCGCCTGTAGCCTCAATATCCATCTACACTCTACCTCTTCAGTGTGATTTTTTTTATATTACCAAGTCTATTGGTTTTTTTCACCATTTCCAAGACCCTGAATTTAAAGGTATGTGTCAAGCCATTGTCAATTACTTGTTGTGCCAAGGCATTACTTGTGTTCATTTTATTAATGGCATACAAATGTTCTCTAATACGTTCCCGTAATGTCCTATTGGTTTTTCCTACATAAAAAAATCTACATAACTGGCCCTGTGCTAAATAGACTAAATCCTTTTATTTACAATCAGCATAGAACTTAAAAGTATATACACGTCCAGTCACAGGATGTACAAATCTATCATCATTAGATATGTGAGAGCACTGGTTACAAGATCGACACGCATAAGTTCCAGACCTCTGTGAAGAAATGCTCGCTCCATCATTATTTTCATAACATAAGAGCCTTTTTAGAGACTTCATATTCCTATAAATTATATTAGGTCTATAGTCCACCAGTTCACTTATTCTCTCATCTGTAGTCAGAAGTCTCCAATTTTTTTCAATGACTTCTTTAATCTGTGTATTCCTATTGGTAAAAGGAATAACCAATCTATTCTTGTTCTTTGCCCTAAAGTATTTCGCATCAGATGTAGTGGCTAACTGCCTATGGTAGAAAGGTTTACCCTTATCTTTTCTATGCATATTACAAAAATATAGGGTGTCCCTAATCTCCATGTTATTATATCCTCTTTCAAGAAAATTCTTAACCAATGTCTTCTGCTGTTGATCATATTCACCCTCCTGTGTAGTCAACCTGGATACCCTATATACCTGACTTTTTAATATATTGGGAAAGATGTGTCTAGGATGCATACTATTGCGATGCAATAAATTATTCTTCCAGCAAGACTTTCTAAACATAACAGTTTCCATGCCATTAACACCCTTATTCAGTCTGACGTCCAAAAATTCAATGGTATTATATGAATGTGTACATTCAAAGTCTAGAAAAGTAGTAGCACCATTTATGTAAATGACAAAGTCATTCAGTTCTTCTACAGTACCACTCCAAACAATGAACACATCATCTACAAATAGTCCATAGTATTTGATATAATCATGGAATAACATATTGCCCAAAACATAAGTGCTTTCCCAATATGCCAACACCAAGTTGGTATAGGAGTTAGCACAGAGTGTCTCCATTGCTACCCCTTTCTGCTGTAGATAATAGATATGATCATATAAGTAAGACATTATTACTCAATACTATGTCTAGAATAAGCATCCATTTCATAACTTCATTACACGTGAACAAGTACCTTCTCCTTCCTTATACCTCCTTACTCTCCCTTCTTCACTTCTATAAAATTCTCTTCCTTGACTTTCTCTCTAAATATACCATAAGCCTGTTTTTCCCTCACTTCATATTGCAATTTGTAGTAGGCTAACTTCCCTTTAATTTCTCTACAAATAATCTAAAATTTCTATATTAAATAATTGTCATATTACCTGCATCGATTCTTAATGTTTTCATGTTATCACTAATTTGTCATAGTTATTTAAACTGCAGATTTTTTTTGTTTATTTTTGAAGGCTGTAAAATTATTGTTCTTAAAATGTTTTGTAATAATTTGGAGCTTTTCTCCCTGGGCCTTTGCTGAAAATGGACTTCTACCCAGGAGGACTTTCCCAGTAATCAACTGTCAATAAATAAAGAAAGAAAAAAAAGATATAAAAAGGAGGTACTGTTGAGGAGGACTTTAATTCACCTGGTGTTAACTAGAATACTTGGCTGAAGCCATGTCTAACAGCAGGTTCATTCTTGATACTGTATCATGAGCAGATATCTGACAACAACTTAAAGAACCTGCATGATAAAGAGCTGTTTGTGACTTAGCGTTACCAAATGAGGACAGAGAGGATGTCAGCCCTTGACAATGGCAGTAACCTGGGAGCATGTGATCTGCAAAAAGAGTGATTAACAGTCGAGCCAGACAAAAATGAGGGTTCTGTTTTTCAGGAAGGCAGACTTTGGCAAAATGGTTGAATATTTCAGGAAAGCTCTATTAAGGAAGGCATGTAAATCCTATGGAAGAGCACTGAGGCTGAGTAAACACTGCCATCGCATAAGAAATAGGACTCTCCGGGAAGCTAAATGCAAATAAACAAGAAGCCAAAAGGCTCAGAGGTCCTCAAAGAAATTGGTCTCGGAGGTCCATAAAGGATGCAACCTCAGTTGTAAGGGAAAAACATGTATCACTTTGAAAATAAAAACAGAAGAGGAAAACAGAACAATGCCAATTAATGCAGAAAGCAGCACTGACACTGATTCGAAGCATGAAGTCCACAAACTGAAGAAAATACAGCCATTATTTCTTTCTTTCAGAAACTGAGATTACATAATACAAAAAAGAAAGGATAGAAAGCATTTTTTTGTAGTATCAGGCGGCTTACTCTGTGTGGGTGTGGGGGGGCACTTCCTCAGCAACACAGTGTGCCTGCACAAGATATTTTCATCAGCTGCTTATATAGTATTACACAACTGCTATGTAAATTAACCAGCCACCCCTTTTCAGCCAGCAAAGTGAGATTCACAACAGGAGGCGAGTGGAATAGACAACTATCGTACCTATGTGTTTAGGTATGCTGCATATGTTGGTGTGACTCTCTTCCCCTAAAATGAGCCAGCATTCTGTTTAGGCTAGCTGGCCATGGGTTGTGGTTACAGGGTACATTTCTGCTATAGGTCCTAGAACAGCATTGCATCAATCCTGCCAGCTCTCCTACCCTGGCTACTACCTTCCCCAAGACCCTTCTGGTGCCACTAGGAGCAGTGCATGCCATCTAGCTTTCTATCTCTGACGATCTGTAACTGGAGACGCAGTCTGATCTGGTAAATGCTAATACTTAAATAGATGTGACATAGGCTCTCTGTGAAATGTTGACACTTGTAACACTGAGCATCAAAATGCTGAAAGAAAAAAAAAGACCACATAACACTTAGTCAGGTGATAGGATGGTTATCTGTGAGCACCAGAGTGCCCAGTTCTTTATATTGTTAATTTCAAAGTCTATATAAATGATTAATGAAAAAAATATGGAATGAAACACATTTCACAAAACCATCCTCCAACTGAAGATGCAGCTACCCCCATGAGAAGTTGCAAAATATACAAATCAATTCACAAGCAGAAACAAACAGAATACACATTATCACACACACAAAAAAGGTAAAATAGCACTTTTGCAAGGGGCCTATGTCTCTGCATCCCACATCCCTGTGTCTTCACATTGACAGGAGATAGCGAAATGCACAGTGCATGGATGCACAAACAGCACATTTTATGTTTAATGTAACTGATCAATCTGCACTTCCATATGCAAGTTCTTCCTTTCTAACAGCTTTTGATAATGGACCTTCAAACCACAGGGATTCCCACCAAGTGGTTTCGCAGAAACAGCACGCTTCTGAAGGAGACATGCTGTTCTACGGAGGACACAAAGATGTGTAACATTAACAGGTAATAAGTAGAGAACTGTTTACCACTGTCCAGAGGCAGAACTTTACACCCGGAAGGATTGAAGTTAAGCTACCTCCTTATAGACAATTTCTCCAATGTCTTTATGTCCCTCTTTAAAATACATCCCCATCTGCTAACATCTCCCAACAGTGGTATCATCTGCAAAGAAACAGGTACACCTGGTTTTGATCTGCCTTAAATCAGAGACAACCACATATGGCAAAACACAGTCTCAATCCATGTGGGGTAGCACTTGTTGCTGTCAAACCTTATGAGATGTCTGCCTCTGTCACCTTCTGTCCCCATTATCCAACCACATTCCACTTCATGCATAGTTTTCTAACCATTCATACCCTATTGTCTTTGTAATGAGTCTGTGATGTGATGCCAATTTAAAAGATTTACTGAAATCCAGAAAGAGTGCATCCACAGAATTACCTCTACCTACCATTCTGGTGACCCAGTCATAGAGATGTATCAGGTTAGTCTGACGGGAATTACCTAGTGAGCTCTTGCTGCAACTCTCTGACCAGCCCAGTTTACCCTAAGACTTGCCTTTAGGACCACATACATTGTTGACCACCATTAAAGTTAGATTCACTGATGGGTGATTTTCTGCACTACTCCACATTTCATCTTTGTAGATTGAACAACTGCTTTATCTCCAGTCCCTAGAAACCATCTGTTCCTAAGGGATATGTAGAAAAGTTCTGTCACAGGTTGCACCAAAAAGAAGCAGCACGTTTACAGGATTATTAGCGGGGTCCTATCTGCTGACACCTTATTCTCTGAAAGTATCCTCAGTGCCCTTTCCAACTCGTTCATATTATTCTAGGCGATTGTCACTGTATTTCAGTGATGAATAACAGCACCTGTGTCACAATTCAAGAATGCATTTGAACTAATATAAGGCAGTTGATATGAGTGGCAAGAAAACATCTGTTGGTTACCCTGCAGTTGCAGCTTATTCAACAGCATCAAAATGGGTAGACTAGAAGGTGCAAGCAGTTCCTTATATGCTATCAAAATCAATTTATCTATATTTTAGTGTTTTACAATGTATTTTTATATTCATATAATAACCTGTTTGTTCATTAGCGGACCGGAGTTCCGCTGTGGCGACCCCTAACCGGGAAAAGCCGAAAGACACAACATATAATGACCTGTGTGTTGTAAATTGAAGGAAAAATTATGCAGATAGCTGGGAAGATGCAATTTTGAAAAATAAAGGTGGTTTCTCATTTTTACATAAGTAGTAGCCAGTGTCCTGGTCCAGTTTCCCTAAAAGCATAACTGTACACATACTTTTGATGAATTTCCTAGAGCTGCGGGATTAGCCTAATTAAAAAAAAGCTATGTCTGCAGTAATAAATAAAGGACTTTTGCATTTTCCACAATCTATTTTGGAAACTGTGGCATTTTTCTATAAAAAAATCACTATGCTGTCTATCCATGTTGACTTATAATTTCAAAAGACAGGTGTGTTAAGGCACTTTTTAATTATCACGTCCTATGCACGGGGGGACATATTGTAGTTTGACTGCATCTAAATCTACCAGACGGAATGCACTTTTTTCTTAGAATTAAACCCATTCCACATTAGCCATGCAGCAAAAATTTATAGTGTAAATAAAGTTAAAGACTTTAGGAAGAACTGTCTCTCACCATTTCAAAATCTTTTATTACAATGTCTTAAGTGATTTCTTCTACTAATCTTAGTCTCCTATTTCTCCCCACACACACAGCCATCAAGCTTGATCCGCAGTCCATTCATTTATTTCCATACTTGGTACCGTCAGAGACCTGGAGGGAGAGCTGACAGTCAGTGATGATACTGATTATCCTACATGAGATAAGGAGATTTTTTTTTCCCTGATTATAATAACTGCCTTCTCCTGTGAACCAGCAGATGCAGTGTAATGCGGGACTATGCAGAGTGACCTACAAGTGTCCACGTCCTCAAACCTGTAGCTTCATGTGCTCTTCTGCTGGGCATGTGCCCCAATGTCCCTGTGCATAGAAGCATACTATCCTGTCTTCACCCTATTAACTCCTCTGCTGTGAGAATTAACACTGATTCCTTCTCCTGGGGTGAATAAAGTGATCTCAGTTGGGTCCTTATTAATTATTCAAACGTTTTAAAGTTCGAATGTCATATAGTCAACACCATATGATCGAACTTTAAAAAGTTCAAAGGTGAAAAGCAATGGCTCCATACAGCACAGAATAGAAACATTTCCTTTTTCTGCACTGAATTGAGATCTCGAAGTTGGTATATTTAAGTAGGGGGGGGGGGGGTGCAGTTTTGAAAATTCGAATATATAATATAGACACTCTCAGTTGCTCACTCACACCTCTCCAGAACTCTCTCCACCACATCGGAGGCCTGTAATTCAACTTGGCCCCAGTGGGAAATAGTTAGGGCCAAAAGCTGTGTGTCACTCTGCCAGCTTTGAGATTTCTCCTCTGCAGTTCCAAATTTCAGTTAACAAAAATATCTTGGCTGCATTTTTTGCAAAAGTTAAATTTAAGTGGAAACTATACACACCATTCATACGAGCAAGTAAATGAAGGGTTTGAGTTTGAGATAAGTTTATGTAGGACTAATGGAATGAAAGTATATTAATTTACACAGTCTAGGGTTATTAGGGTGTTTTGAGAGATTGTATAGAGATGCTGGCCTCAGAGGGGGATGACCACTGTAATGTAATATAACAGTGTTTGGACTTCAGCAAGTGCTTGAAAGATGCAAGTTATTTTTTTTTTATTTTCAGTGGTTATTTACTTGTGCATGTTGGGTGATTATGTTATAGTACATTGACACTGCGGTGGTGGTGCTGCGGTAGCATTGTCGCCTCACAGTAAGACGTTGTCCTGTTCGATTCTCAGCTAAAGCATCTTCTGTGTGGGAGACTTGCATGAGTGAGCATACCTTCATTGAAGGTTATACGTCAGGGCTGGCAACTCGGTACATAAAAATCTACTGCCAATCATTAGCGGACCGGAGTTCCGCTGTGGCGACCCCTAACTGGGAAAAGCCAAAAGATACAACAACATTTAATTTTTGATGTTAGATGACCTGTATTGCCCAAGTTTTGTTCTGTACCACATTATAATACATGTAGAATTATAGGAAATGTTTAAACTTGGCATTATAAAAGTCACATATGAGAGTAATAAAAGAAAATATAGCTTTGAAGCATCATGGAAAATGTGTTGTCTAGACACTTGATGAATATAAAGGTGAAGATTCTCATTAGTTGATGGAATCAATGGATTTTTAATTTAACGGTATATTTTCAAAAAAGGAGGTTTACCTTAATTAAAATAAAATGAACACAAAAAATATAACTATTTCCATGCCTGTTGTTTTCAGTGTTTTAATATAAGCTTTAATCTATATTGTGTTTGTAATATTCATATTTTCAATCTTATTTCATCATCTTTTATTATTATTGTTTTCTTTAATATTGACTGGAGCTGTATGAACTTAAACATCCATCTGAAATACCGCTAGCACAGGAGGATGTGATTTAATTTTGACTTCTCTTCTAGAAGACAGAACCTCTGAAGTGCAGTAAACCAGAGTTTCCCCAAACACACACACACCCACACACTTACTTGCACACTTATACAAATGTGTTATACTTTACTGGAGACTAATTAGTAACAAGGCATGCAACATGGTTAGGTCCTAAAAGAGTCTCACTAAGTTAGTAATATTAATATACCAAGCAGGCCTACAAAGTAATTAAATTCTGTTGGTATTTAACTATCTAGAATCCTATCCATAGTATTCATCAGAAAAGTTTTAACTCTCAGCTCTGGAAGCATTTTGGCTCTCTCAGCCCTTGGAAGAGTTCATCCATCCCCTCAAACTGTGCAGGGCAGATAGTGTATACTCCAAGACTAGGTTAGTGTGCCTATGACACAGGTAAACATCCTGTAATGTAATTCATTTCTAACTGTGCAGCAGGTAAGTCTATCACAAAGCTAACAAACAGACATCTAAAATGAATAAGCATTTCATATAGCAATAACCAATGACTGGGTGTGGTATATTGAAAATGTACCCATGATTGGTATGGTTTAATTACAAGGGCAAAGCCCAAGTAATTAAACAAAGGCAACTGTGGGTAAATCTTCAATATATTACACCCAGTCATTGGTTATTGCTATTATGCAATAATATTATTTAAGAAAAAAATTATTTTTCTTAAATAATGTCTTTATATAACAGTGCCATGTTATTGTTCTGCTTTTTTTTTTCTATATCCTGCTGCTTTCTTGATGTACCGCGCATGCATATGGGACTTATGTTCCTACGCAGTACATCAGTGCTTTGGAAAGCAAGCAACAGAGAAGAGCTCCGCCCTCTAGACCACTTAGCTCAAGAAAAAAGGAAAGCATTAGCATATATTAGTAGAAGAAAGTCTGGCGACTGGACTTTTTTCTTTTGGTATATGCTCAATTTACAACAGGCACACTGGTTGTGCTGAACAATCAGCAAGCTCGTTTTTGTATGTTAATGACTTGTATAATAATCAACAGTATGTATGATCCACTAAAAAGGGACTAGTCCGTGCTTGGCAATGTTGCTGTTCATGACAGGTCATCTGAAAGTCAATGAGTATTCTACAAATGCAGATGTAGAAGAAATATAGGTTCATACGTTTGAAGGTGCATACTAGGCTAATGACCACTGGAGTATTTTTAAGCCTAGCTGTGAATCCCAAATCTCTGACAAGTTCTGGTACCCTTGGCTGTCTAAGCAGGGACCTGGAAGATGAAACATTTAGAAGCAGGGGCCTGGGAGATGAACCCCTTACAGGTTGCCTGTGTCCATTAGAGAGACCGGTGCCAAACCAGAGATGAATTTCCAGTTCCCCATTCAGTTGTCCAAGCTACACTTTAATTGGCTTAGGGAGGAACACTGCTTCACGTGCATGGGGAACCTGTTCCAGAGAAGTAGTCATCTCTGGGATACATGCCTCTCTCTCCATAAGATCCTATTTATATCACAGACAATGTTCAAGTCTTTAGAATGGGTAATTCTAGTGCTGTTTGTTTTGTAGATATGCAGGAGGTCCATCAGAGTGGGGTCTGACAATGCCTTGTATGCCAGGCATAGTTCTCCTCTCAACAGCCTGAATACAGAGATAATGCTTTGAGATGTTCTGTACAGAATATGTTATTTATTCCCTACATTCTTTTAATGGGAAACCTCAGTGGCTGTTCCAGTTGTTGGATGTGCCTAGTTAGGTACATACCAAATGGGTCATTGTACTTAATGCTAGGTATGATGAGTGCTGAATGGGACAATGACCTTCTTGGACCTAGATGCCATACCTTTTTTTATAAAATGAACAATGTAGGCTGATTCCCTCACTACCACTGACATGTGATGGTGAAAGGCTAATCACTGTCTGTGCCCCCCCCCCCCCCAAGTACCCGACTACTGGCTCAACTCGTAAGGGTGTGTTCTCAATATGGTAATTACCCAGGGTGGTTGAATTCCTGAACTATACTATTTTGCATTTTTTTCCCAATTTGCATTATTCTATGGCGAATATTACTGTTGGTGGAGGATACCCTGACTGCTCCTAATTTGCAATTGTCTGCAAATTTGGTCATCCAGAGGCCATTGGCCATGACTTCAGAGATGTAGATTTCCATTTATAAACATTAATAATTTGTTTTAAAAGAACAACAATGCCCTAAAAATAAGTATTATAGTTTTAACACACACATATACATTTTTGTTTTGGCAGGGGCACAGATACGCTCTTCTATTTCATTCTTAAAGCTTATACTGCGGTCTTAAAATGATACATACCTTTATTTTGCATGAATGTGCACAGATACAGTACATGCACTTGTATTAAGTGCATATACATTTTTCCCTTTCACATTAAAGTAGGCACAAAGCAAAAAAATACATTTAAAAGCTGTAGTAGTTTGTGATAAAGAATTTGTAATACTCAGGCTAGGTCCAAGGACAGTGCAGATGAGCAAAAAGAAACTTATAATGATCAAGATATTCTTCTGTGAATAAGAAAAAGTTTACGTGCATATCTTCATTATAGTTTCTGCTGTAAAGTAAATGCCTGACCAAATTTATTGATTAAAAACAGCAACTGATTTCCATTTACAGAAATATTTAACTAAGCCAGAATCTCCTCAAGAGCTTAATACTGTGTCAGCATGCCCACATGAGCAATATTTTCCTTGGCGAGAATATCAGCATTTGTTATTCATTAAAACAAAACTAGAACAGATGTCTTTTTGTGATAGAGACTCAAATAATCTGGAGAGACTTTCTGTCACAGTCAAATATAAAAAAAATAATATGGCTCCATAACAAAACTCAGTCAAAACACTTGCAGCAAGTCTTTTTTGATCAAATCTTAACATTATTTATTCTCTTTTTACCATTTTACTGACATATATGCTTACACAATTGTATTGCTTTAAGTTATATTTTGCATTGAGTTTACTTACCTGGGAAGCAGAATCCAAGAATGAAGGCAAGAACTGTGATACTCAGAATTACGACCCCAATAACTTGGATGAGGAAGGTAATTAACACCCCACCAACTCCACATTTGTAGTTAACATTGTGGCATGATTAATTAAGGAGGGTGTGCAGGAGACATGCTCCTACAAGGCATGTGCTAGGTGAGAAGGACTCAGAGAACAGCTGTTATAAAGTTATTTCTGACACCATTCAACTGGTCAGTTTGAAATTCTTACTTTCAAATACCAATACTATATCCATTTGGCTGACAATAAAGCCACAAACAAAAAGTAAAGAAAGAGAGAAAATTACAAACACATAAATACAGGCAGCAGTTGTGCACATAAGTCGAAATGTATGCAGGTGTGCAGAGTTCTAGAATGAAAAAAGTTAAACATGACAAATCAGAGAGTTGTACTGTTCAGGTTATCAGACAGTTATACTGCTCAGTTTAAGACTTGTCTGTGAATATTTTTCAGCATACTTCAAAGCTTTCTCATGAAGTATGCCAAAGTATTTCAATATAGTTCATGGAAACATCATCCCAAATTGGACTAAAAACTCCTAATGCATGTCTACAGTAGAAGTGAAATGGGTAAAATCAGTGTATTTTACAACAAAAGCAGTTCCCTGAAACACATTTTGGACTGCTACTTCTAGAGCAAATCAGTGCTTTACTCTCTCAATAAAAAAAGCTGTATACCAGCTGTAGTTCATAGATCAGCCATGTTGTCTTCAAGCAATGACTGTTCACAGACAGATCACTTTAGCAGTTTAATCCACACAAAACCAATGAAACAATGACAGCAAGACCTCAACAGATTCTTTGCATCTTTCGAAAAACCCTTTGTGTTTGTATGTATGTGTATGTGTGTGTGTGTGGGGGGGGGGGGGCTGTATAAACGGTACAGTGAAATAAAGGAATGACCAAGGGTATTATTCTGAGCAGATCTCTCAATTGTCCAGAATTCCACAGAATGCCCAGATATTTGCCTTATATTTTTGGTCTGTTCTTCATAAAATTTGTGGTTTTCTGGAAAATCATTGAGGATTCTTTCTTCTTCTTTCGGCTTTTCCCGGTTAGAGGTTGCCACAGCGGATCATCTGTCCGCTCATGATTGGCAGTGGAGATTTTACGGTGTCGAGTTGGCAGCCTGGCACCCAACCTTCCACAGAAGGCACACACACACACGCACTCTCACACCTAGGGCCAATTTAGTGTGTCCAGTCCACCTACTGCATGTCTTTGGGATGTGGGAGGAAACAGGAGCACCCGGAGGAAACCCATGCGACCACAGGGAGGACATGCAGACTCCGCACAGAAGGCATCCCACCCAAGAATTGAACCAGAGAACATCTTGCTGTGAGGCAGCAACGCTAACCGCTGCACCACTGTGGCCGCCAAAATCATTGAGGATTGAAAACAGTAAATAATGGCAGAATTTGAATTTTGGGCTTCAAATCTTTCAGGAAATGCCTGTTATTCTAGCAGATATAAAATCTGTTCTTGATATTTATTTATTTATTTGTTGACTGGGAAAGTTCACTGCATCAAAGACCCATTTTCAGTGGAGGCCCATAGGGGAAAAGCCCCATATACCGGGAAAGTCCACTAGATCAAAGACCCATTTTCAATGGAGGCCCAGAGGGAAAGCCCCATATACATAGCAAATAAAAACTTTACAGAGACAGATTATACAGATAAAATAGAATTGATACCACTAAAATCAATAGACAATGTTTATGTGTAGTGCATTAATACATATCAATTTAAGGTTAAAGAGGTTAAAATAATATTAATTGTGAAAAGTCAAATACAGTGCAAAGATAGTAAATCTGTTTGTTATATATTACAAGACAAAGAAGTAGAAGCATACCTTTCAGATGTACAGATTTTCACAGAATGTCCATATTTTTGCCTCATATCTTTGGTGTGTCCCACCTAAAATCTGTACTTTTCTGGAAAATAGCTGAGGATTAAAATAATTAAATAATGACAAACATTTGAATTCAAGACTCCACATCCTTCAGAAAATTCATGCTAATGCAAAACCTATTATTCTATCAACTTTGTAAGTTTGTAAGAACAATATTTAAAATCTGTCCCCTATTTGTCCCCCCATCATTTTAGGCTTTGTCCAGATGTTTTGCTCTAAGAGGTCAAGAGGTACGAGTGTAAGTATTGACACAAAGGTAAGGAGAAAAGAAGACTGTGGTTAAGACACAGTGACTTGGAGGTATAGGCATAGCGTTAGCTGTACTGGGTGGAGGATTAGAATAGCCTGTTGCATAACAACAGAAAGGTAGTAGTAGTGATGGAGTTTAGCACTGGTGTTGAGATTAGGACTGGGGTTAACATTAAATTAAGGTGGTTTGGGGCGATTTAAACAGGTGCAGATGCAACTGTTAAGATAATGACTTTAGTTTAGCTTTGAAGGCTTTTAAGGAGTCTAGTTGAGTGATGAGGGGAGGTAGGGTGTTCCAGAGCTTGGTAATCTTATAATAATATAAGCTCTGTCTGTCTCTCTTATTGGGTTTGGACATACATAGGAGCTGCTTATGTGAGGAGTATAGGTTACATGCTGGGATATAGGTTGGAGTGATGGGAAGTTATGTTGTATCTTTTGGCTTTTCCTGGTTAGGGGTCGCCACAGTGGAACTCCGGTCCACTAATGATTGGCAGTAGATTTTTACGTACCGAGTTGCCAGCCCTGATGCACAACCTTCAACGAAGGTACACCCAGTCACGCATGTCTCCACACAGAAGACGGATTAACTGAAAATCGAACAGGACAACGTATTACTGTGAGGCGACAATGCTACCGCAGCACCACCACCGCAGTTAATACAGGTTTGAAAATTAGTTTATGGGCAAGAGTGAGTTGTGTGTGGTGTAAGTAGTGAGGGAATTCGAGCCAATTCAATTCTGAGATGGCTTGGCAATGATGTGATCAGCTGGGAATTCCTGAGGCCAATTTTGTAGTAGCAAGATTCTAGTATACTGCTCAGCGATGCAGGGAGATTTGTGAAAATGGGACTCCCATAAAGGAGGGCAGAAATTAGTAGAGTGCTGGCAAGCTTTATTTTGGTAGGTTTGTCTAAGTAAAGTTTGCGACACTAGATTTAAAGAAGTTTGACATTTTTTTTGTTTTTTTTTTTATTGTGTTCAGAATATGGGATTCAAAGGTGAGTTTGCCAGCAATTGTTATGCCTAATAGTTTTTCTGTTTTGACCTGTTCTATTATTGTGTTGTTATGAGAGAGAATTTTGAAGTCAGAGAATAGTGCTTTTGATGAAAATAACAGGAGCTTAGAGTTTTTGGGGTTCAGTTAATAGTTGAACTTCAGTTAACCATGCTTCAACAGATGTGAAGGTGGTTTGTTTTATCTTTTGTAGGTCAGATAAGTTACTGGAGGTGGAGATTACAGTGGAGTCATTAGCATACTGGACAAGAGTACTTTGAAGACATGCTTCATAGAAGTCGTTTATGAATATATTAAAGAGAAGTGGTCCTAGAATTGAAACTTGGGGAAATCCTGTATTATAGTCAAGGTGGTCTAAGAGTTTAATTTGCCATTTGACAGCTTGTGTCCTACTTTGCAGATAGCTTGAAAACCAAGTAAGTGTATTAGGGGAGCAGCAGATGGCTTCTAGTTTTTGCAATACTTTGATGTGTGATATGGTGTCAAAAGCCTTGGATAGGTCTAATAGGATTACAGAAGTACAAAGGTCTGCATCCAAGGCTTTAAAAACAGAATCTGTAAATGATAGTAGGGCTGTGGTAGTGCTGTGTCCTGGGTGAAATCCATGCTGGATGTCGGTAAATAGGTTGTGGTTTAGGAGGCGTTTTAGAAACTGGGCGTGTATACATTTCTCTAGGATTTTAGATAATGGGGAGAGAATAGAAATAGGTCAGTAGTTTGAGAGGTCAAAGGTGTTGCCACCTTTGTGTAGTGGGGTAATAATGGATTTTTTCATAGTTGGGGGACATATGACTCTGTGATGGAATGATTTATTATTATACTAACTAGAAGGTTCCGAGTTGTAGAAATTCTAGAGGTAGATTATCTGAGGAGAGAAAGCAAGGCCTTAGTTTCTTTAGGAGTACTAGTGAGGTTTGCACGGTTGTATAGAAAAGGGTGGAGTAGAGGAAGCACTGTTCAGTGTATCTGTTGGATTTTGGGGAGTAGATCTGATGTTTTCTTGGATGGGGATTGTGGGGGCTTGGGAAGTGCTGTTATTTGGGTGAGCCATTGAAGAGGGATTTCTGAGCAGGTTTTGAATGGTAGTGATAAAGTTAAGTTGAACATATGGGCAGTTTGCTGTGGGTACTTATCTGGTGAAGGGGATGTGTTTTTCATGGTACCAGGGGTAAGTAAGGTTAAGACAGATTTCCACAACTTTTTTGAATTGCAGTTTTGGCTGGATACTTGTATTGAGAAATAATTTTGCTTATCATTTTAACTAACTTTTTGGTTTCATTGCGGAGTTGCTTGTAGTTTATTGGGTCCTTACTTTTTTGTGATTGTTTCCAGGCCCTATCTCTGGACAGGAGGGCTCATCTAGTTTCATTGGTTAGCCAAGGAACATGCTTGGTTTTTATTCTTTTAGTACATAAAGGAGCTAAATTGAGTGTGTCGAGGAAAAGTTTATTGAAGTAGTCCACTGCATCATCTAAAGGAAGAGTTTTTTTAAAGGGGACCAATTGTGGGATTTTAGGGAATTTAAGAAAGTCTTGGGGTGGCATTGGGTAAGATTTTTTGATGTCCTATAAGTATGTGCTTTGGGAATATGTAGGTGGCATCTATGGGTAAAAGCAGGCCGATGATCACTTAAACTGTTGGGGAGGATGCCACTATTGGAGAAACTGAGTGGATGTGTTACAACGATCCAGTCTATGATGGTTTCTGTTTGTGGTATAGAGGAGCAAGTTGGACTTGTAATTATCTGTGTAAAGCTGTGTATGTTTATGCTATTTTGAGGTGTGTCAGAGATTATGCTCTGCTAGTTTATGTTGGTGTCACAGAGAATGATTGTTTCATAGGAGATGATGTGGTTTACCCAAAATAAAAAGTCTTCTAGAGCTGGAATATTGTGTCCAGGTGGAATATAGAGTACAATGATACATATCTTATTTCTATTTATGTGAATGGATGTTATAAGTAGTTCTAAACTGCTAAAGGAGGGAACTGGTTTTTGAAAGGGTGCAACTGCAAAGGAGTCATGGTATATTAGTACTACGCCACCACCTTCTTTATTGGGTCTGTCATTGTGAATCATGGTGTAGCGTGGTGGGAGGATTTCATTGTCAGCTATGTGTGGTTTTAGCCAGGTTTTGGTTACTACTATGATATCTGGTGAGTTATGCGTTAGCCAGTCTTAAAATTCAGTAATTTTGTTACAGATACTAAGTATGTGGTATGGGACTTTCTCCCACCATTATTTTTGGCCTTGTCCTGATTTCTTGCACTAACGGGTTTTGTTTGGAAGGTCCATCATTTCCCACATAATGCCCACCATGCAGTGAATTATTACCCTTAGAAAAGTGGCTAAATTGGTTTGTATTTGTTTTATTATTATTGTAGACATACATTTTATATTTTTTCTGTAAAACAGTCCCTTCATCTAATATTTCATAGTTGCTTTAGAATATGCAATTGCTGTTGGAGGGCATATTTTACATCCAAATATACATGTATGTATTATTTAAGCAATGTTTACACATACAAGTATGTACACACCGCAAATGCAGTAAGTATCATTTATACATACACTAGCAGAAGAGGCAAAGAGACGGTCTCTGTCAATACACAGAAACTCAGATACACATCCATATGCACACAAATGGAGAAGCACAGATACATTCACAAATATACACAGACCACACACTTACACGTCCATTAATTACAGTCACTTTCCAGAGTGTCTTAACCTCTCATCTCTCATTGAGACCAAATTAATGAAAATATAGGTAATCGTGAGAGAGGTCGGGACCTGCGTTGCTGAGTCCATTAATATGGAGACTGAACTGCCAAAAAATCTGGACTGATGTATTTTATGTCTGAGATTGTCATTTCATTTCTCAGAATATTCCCTTTTCTCCAAGATATGGTAGTCTTGGAGTTGGTATCTTTAAGTTCAGGGGTGTGAGGATTTGAGCAGTGCCCTAAATTGGAGGTGCAGAGTTTTGTCCCCCTGCAAAAAATAAGTTTAAAGGAGTAGATCAATGGTTAATATTAGCTGTTCTCATGCATTTCCATTCTTTTTTTCCCATCATGTCATGACCCTGCATTTTGAGTCCTGACATTTCAATTAAGGAGCCAAAAACTATATACAGTGCAAAGCATCACATCTTCTGTCCCACCTCACATACCTCTCAACTCTCCTTGATTTTGTAGGAGGTCTAATTTTTCTCCACATTTTTGCTCTCCCTCTTGAAAAACATTTGATTTTCTAATAAATCTGAGGACCACAGTTAATCAACCTAACCATTATAATTTCATACGTCATATTTTAAGAAAAAATACAATGATGATGATGATGCACAGCCTCTTGGTCTATTCATTTTTTTAATTGAAGTAGGTTAATATTTAAAAATGGTCCCTGATTTTTGGTATACACTGCACTATTATTGCTGGTTGTCTACAAAATTCTTCGGAAAAGAAATTGAGGAGTTGAAGCTCACAGTCTCTCTCTCAAATTTCTGATGCAGTTAGCTGCATTAGTTTTCTTTATTTATTTTTATTTTCCTAAGCTTACTAAATTTAACATTCTAAGTACAGTGGATAATGAGGGAAAATAAAATGGTGGTTCTTTGTAAATGGTGCTGTTGCAGTTACTTTCCTAATTTTGCTTCCTTTTGAAGATTTATATGTTTCTTTGTGCAACGCATAAGCAAAAGTGCTTAGTTAGCACAATTTAGATAAAAGCTGTTTATTTCTATCCACACTTTATGGTGGCTTAATAAACTGCCATGAAGTTGTGGACGTGTTGCTGGGCTCTTTTTTTATATTAATTCCTTGTTGGATAATGTGTGTGTTCTCCAAAAGGGTATAGTATTTTAGTTTTGCCCGTTTTTTAAGTTCTTGTAATGCATGCATACAGTCATATATGTGAAGAGGTCTTAATGTCCAATGTCAGAACATTACGGAGTTCTATGAATGTAGTCAAACTCAATGAATGATGCACTTTGAAAAGCCAAAAAAGCAAACATTCCCTCTTGTATGCTCTTCTTGTTGTGCATGGCTGACTGTACTGTATATTGAAAATAAGTACAGACTTCATTTTTATTATCTTAACACGAGACAAAAGTTAAAGATCAAAGGGTACTTAAAAAAATAACCACTGTACAGCAGTGATTACACATAGTCAAGTTTGAGGTTATGTTGAGAGTTACTCACTTCTCCAGATCTGGTCTCTTGGCTTCAGTATTATGATCACTGTTTTAGGTGTGAGAAATTTCCAACATGATACATACTTTCATGGTGTATTATTGCTGTATTAACATGCCTGATGGAAGGAATTACAATGTGATCCAGCAAGCTCTTTGATCATTTGTCTTAATATATACAGCCATAGCACACTGTTAGTTAAAGAGGACCAAACCGTATTTAAGCAAGTTTGAAATGGTAATAAGAAAGTGCGAGTGTTAAGGCAACATGTGCGATCCTGCTATGTTACAGTCACGTCTACTTGCATGTGAAAAAAAAGAAAGCAATTTAGGCAGAAAACATCAGGATGAAAGAGAACACAGTTGTTTGCCGTATGGAATTAAAGAGTTGCTATAGAAAGGTAATACTGTATATAGTCTTAAAATGTTTTCCACTCGGTAATTTGACAGATGCATTTCTCCAAAGTAGAGTTTAGAACAGCATAATAAAACCCAAAGCAGAATATGCAACACTTCTAATACAGACAACAGTGAAGCTCTTTTTTATTGCAAGTAGTTACAAACCTTCTGACCAGGAATCTTATGTATTTGAAATTAATGCTGATTTTTTTTTTTTCTTATATACCTTTACTCTAGATATGGATTTAATACAAACTCCAGACTCATCTGATGAGCTTGAGTCAGCATTTTCCTATCAGGAAAGACGAAAGTATCATAGGATAAGAGAGCTTAAACCATTCTTTGGCACTCAAAATGAACGTAGAGTTGATGAGCAGAAGGAAAGCTGGGATTTGTTTGACGAGACATGCACTTCTTTCAGTACTAAGGCTGAAAACAATGATAGTGCTGATAGCTGTGAAAACTTAGACTATGAATCATTTTATGCCAGTGGATCTATTTGCTCATTTGAGGAAGCTCACAGTACTGAACCATCACGTGATCGCTGCTCTTCTGAACCCAGTGTGTGCTTGCGATCTCGCCTTGCTGCCCAGGTCCATGAGCCAGTCACTAGACAAGTCAGTTACGATACTGCTTTAACTCATAGTAGTACTGACTATCTGCTACAATTAAAGAAGCTACAACTAGAGGGCCAAACCCTGACAAAAGAGGCTGAAAGTCCTAAGCAATACGGCAACAAATACAGTGTTTGGAGGTCACCTCAGATTAATTCCAGAATGAAGCATGTTTCTTCACAAAAAGTTAGCCTATCCAATCGATCAAGTTTCTCGAGTCTATCTTCTACAACCACATCAGCTTCCTCAATAAGCTCACTGGACAGTGCAATGTCATACTGTTCCGATTCTCCTGTGTTCAGTCCACGTGATGTTTCATCATTGCCTTTCATGTTTGGCACCTCAGCAAGGTTGAATACAATGTCTTCAGAGAACAGCAAGTATTCTAGGGAGTGGAGTATAACCACATCAAATACAGCTTGTTCAGACCAAATGAGTGAGTCATATGATAACAGTGAGGGAAGCAGTGATGGTGTGCAACAGCAGAAGAACCTCAATCAAATGTCTATGTCTTATGCAAAGGCACATTCAAATGAAAGGGGTCATAAACAGGGCGAAGACAAACTCAGTTATGAAAACGACTCAGAAGAGGATGTTAGAAAACATGCAAGCTATTCAGAAACATTGGAAAAGCAATTTATTCAGCATTCACAGCTTGACAACAGGGGCCACGCAGATGAAATCCATGGGTGCAACAACACATCCATGGTGCATGTAGACAAAGGAGGAAAGGAAGTCACTCCCACAAATAAAGAACCGATAAAACGCACAAAGATAACTTTCTACATGACACCAAGTAAGGTAACTATGAGATCTCAGTCTGAAAATAAGAATAGTGGTGTCTCCGTAAGTATTTCTAGGCAGCTTAATGCTCTTGGAGAGAATCAAAATAAGTGCTCCGTGCAAACATCAAAGCTGCATATACCACAGACTGTATTTTATGGACAGAATACCCCATTGGTTCTACAGTCTGCTGCAAGAAAGTGTTATGAAGGTTCAGGCTCTCAAGTGGACAATGAAATGAAAAACACAAACAAAAGTAGATCCTCTTATGAAAAGCTAGTAGACGGCTCTGGACAGGCAACATCTGCAAAGAGCCACAGTAGAACAGTTAGTGCTGTAAAACATACTGTACAAATAGTGTTACCAACGTCTGTGCGAAACACAGTGAAGGAATACTTCATACAAAGTGATGCCAAGAGCTGCCAGGTCAATACCAGAGCAGTGGAAAAGGAGTTACTGAGAAGTAAAATGGAATGGCACAACAAACGATGCACTGAAACATCCAGTGGAAAGCAGGATAATATTACATTTGCTGAAGAATCATTTGTCTGAAGGTGTAAACTCCTGTTCAATAATTTATTAATACTATGCATTGCTTCAAAATGTGTATACTTGACAATGTTTTGTAACTTTTTTTATCTTCTAACCAGAGAGGTTGTATGAAACTAATGCAACTGTAAAATGAGACGCAGAACTGCTTTTTATATACGTATTTAGTGCTATATATTATAAATAACTATATATATTAGAGTTTCATGTTTTGTACAGTGAACAAAACAATCAACCACTGACATTTCTCGTGACTTTTTGTTTTGCTTCCTGCCACAAGTGCTAAGGCACATTTGTGTGTCTTCCGGTCAAAAGCAGAAAACTTGCAGTTTTTCAAGTGCAACATATTGGTTGGCCATTTTGGGTGTAAACACTTTTATATATTTTATATATTTTCATTCATACTCCCTGGTGCCAAATGTTTCAATTTCAATGTATTCTTGATCTTTGGAAGGAAGAATTTGCAGAGGTGTCCTTTAGAACCATCCTTCCCCATTCTGCAATGCCACTGCTGACCTTTCCTAGCTTAATAGGTGTAGAAAACTCATTACTTTTGCTGAACAGCAACAAAATAGCTAAACAGCAAAGCATTGTCGGTGTAAGGGCATCAACTCCAGTTGTAAGCAGTAATTCTGATATGAAATCAACAGCAGTGTGTCATGAAACAGCATGTATTGTATTGTTTTGACCACATCCTGCTAGAAAATGGTGAGTACATTAGATTCCCATTGGCTAACTCTGTTGTGTTGGTGTGCTACAGACATCATAGAAACATCATAATTCTGGGTATATTATGACATGCATGTGTTTTGAATCGTCTTAAGTGAGCTCACTGCTGAATATACCAAAGATCAGCCTTTTAATAAAAAGGTCATAATAACATCAATGATATGACATCCTAATCCTTTGATGTTTCATGTTGAATTAGAAGTAGCAGACAATATCCTGGTTAATAATGTATTATGCAAAATGAAATAGAAGTAACATATCACAGCTATGGCCCATGTCCATAACTGTAAACTTATTTTCTTTCTGGCTGGGGCGAGACATCTCAAAACCATTTCCTCTGTGGCATAGTTTTCCATAAGTTGCTATGCATTTTAATTTGCAGTCATTAACATTTTCACTTGAAATGCAGCAGTGTATCATTCAGTTATACAGCTAGGTTGTGTGTGATACATTAACCTATCAGTTGCCTGGGGTACTGTTACTTTTCCATGCATAGAAACTTTTGTTTTATGCGTTTTATTTTCTTCAGCAAGAAGGGGGAGTGAATTATGGGTCTTTTTATATCCATGACCAGCTTACAATAAAAATGTGGAAGCTACGTATCATACAAAGTTATGACAAGTAAATGAAGAACTTCACTATAATTTCATTGATAAAAAGATGCATCAAAGCAGTTAAAATATTCTAGTGGTAAAAGACAGATTAAATAGGATAACTTATGTAATCACAAATAGGAATGAAAAAATTGAAGGAACAAGTGTAAACAAATAATAGATTTCAGGTAACAGAAACCAATATAAATCCACTAACATCAGAGCAAAAATACTGAACACAAATATTTAAAAATCTGTAAAACAAAAACATTTTTTTCAAGGAGGCAAGTCACTCTGCACCTCCCATGTGGAAGCTTCACAAAACAACCCCTTCTTAAATATATTAAGTCCATGGAATAAGGACAAACACTCAAGAAAGTACATTTTTTCCCATAATTCATTTTTTTTGTACTCTGTTACAAACACACACATCAAACATAAAACCAAGCATATGATTTCTAGTAAAATGCAAATTCATCCATAAAATATGTTAAAATAAAACCAAAAATGTACCATAACAACACTGAAACAAAACTTCAGTGAACAATTCTGCAAACAGTGGTAACCCAATTAATTAAATATGATCTCAACATCCCCTTTCCATTAACCGAGCATTTCTTTAAAGTGTTCTTAATAACACTACATGTTCACAGTACGTAAACTGTGAAATGTTTTATTAAAGGAGCTGGTTCTTTTTGGAGTATATGACACCATGTTGTATTTCTCAATATATGTAAGTAGAGAATGATGTAAATCAACTTAAAGTACACCTATCAGTTCTGGTTTAAAAACTGGGATACAGAGTTCTATCTACAAGAATCCAGTATTTAAAGAACACAAGAGTAATACTTTATGTCTGCCTCAGAGTAACATGATTTTAATTCAAACAAGTTCCCTCAGTGTCCATAACTTTCAAAACAACTATGACAATTTGTCGATGAATTTGACTGTTTATTAGACTATCAAATTTTCAAATACAACAATCATTTATTGTTAGCCTACCAACCTTTCAACAAGTTATGGTTATCCTATGTAAAAAATAAATAAATAAATAAATAAAAGATGCATGCTTTGGGACAATTTGTTGGTATAAAACATTATAGGAGGTTTTACTTTTACTGATCAGAATTATTTGCAGTGCTTTTGAGGTGCTTTAGGTTCTGGAGTTATTGTCCAGACACTGCACTATGATTGCTTTGATAACTCTTGAAATAAATACATATTAAAGAAAACACAATCATTTGCTGGACAAAAAAATCATAGAGCTATAGGACTTTCTGCTCACTGAATGTTATTATCCCATCATTTCTATGAATGAAAAATTAGTGAGTTGTGACTTGACTAAAAGAAATGGGCTAGCAAGTCTTACTCGGGTGTTTTCTAAAACCCTGGAGTGAATTAATTAAGATATGTTTATTCAGAGAGTATTTTTCCCCAGTCAGTCACAGTCTGCTGAAACAGCACTGTGGGACTTGTTTTAACATGATGGTCCTTATATTAACTGCAAAGGGGGCTCTAAGTATTATTAAATCACAGTTGCCAGTGCTGGGTTGCACAACTCAGAAGCAAAGAGCACGAGAAGAACTCCTTATAAAAGGATCTGTTTGATATTAAATAAAGAGAAGTGGATGTAAAGAACAAGAGAATCAGAATGCAATAGTTTGGAGATAAATCTGTCTGCAGAATGTTGTGAATGTTTGTGAAGAGGAGACATGCAGTTAGTGCAATTAAATTAAATTATTTCAGTTGTCGGTGGTTAGGAGAATGGTTCAACTAAATGAGTACAGCAATGACCATTTGAAAATATATAATTGCAGCGCAGAGCAAGTATTCTCATTTGGGTATGAATGAACATCTGGAATGTCCTCCATTTGTTAGCTATTACTTTTTGTAAATTAAATAATTTATTACAGATTACTTTATTTGTATGGGTGTTAAAGTATCACTGACCTAAAATTAGAGTTAGTGATTAACTATGAAAGAAATTTAACTGTCCGTTGACCACATAAGCTTGATATTAAGCTTTCAATGTCAGTTCAACTTTCTGTTTGTAGTGCTACATTATTTCAGAACCTGGACACTGTCCTTGTAGCTGGACTTCCACAGATATTATGCTTGCTATCCTAATCACATAGAGAGAACAAGAAAAACTGACCCTCTATTGCCAGTTTCCTATGGCTAACAATCATTGTCTAAATCTTGCCTCTTATCATCTGGGGTGACATGATAGACAAAAGAAACCTTTATCTAATACCTGAACTGATATTTATGCTTCTCTGTCTTCATAGCAGAAGTAAACACATTGTATTCTGCCTTTTTATGTTCTTCAAACAACATATAGCCATACAATTACACATGTTGTCCTGCATCTTCACTAATGTAATCAATAAAGCATCTGGCCAGTTTCACCTATTGTGATGAGTTCATTTTTGTCTACGATGGACATGCCATCTTGTCACCTGGAGGAGCCACACAATAAATAAAGCAGCTTACAGCTGCCAGTATGCTGCTGTAGGAATACTTGCAGACCACAACTTGAACAAGACACAAAACAGTGGTACAAAAAACAAAATAAATGTGTATATTGTGTGCAGAAACCCAAAATCAGTTAAGAAATTAACCAAAATGTGAAAAACTATTATTAGGAGAGAAGGGGCGTTTACCTGCTGGTGTGGAATCGTGTCCATGTGTTCTGTTTCTGACTTTTTTTAATTTCTACAAGTCTTTTAGGTTTATAATACCATGATGGGAATGGACCCCATTCCTAAGTCAAAGTATGATTAAAGTTCACGAAATTAGTATTCTTTCAATCTTTAATATTAGCCAGAAATGTTCTTTGCAGCATCTGCAATGTGCCCAGTAATGACTCCTGCAATTCGTACAGAGTTACCTATATTGGTAACACATCCAAGAAGGATTGTAAATTTTATTTTTTTATAAGACCCATTGCTCCTACTACTATTGGAACTGTCTGGGTATCCTTCTTCCACATCACCCTCATTTCTGCCTGCAAATCCTAGTATTTTATAACATTGTGTCTGCCTCTGTATGCAAGGCACTGTAGACACTGGGTATAACAATTTCAATGATCAATGCTACTTTTGTTTTCTTTTCAGGGACTAATATATCTTGTTTTCTCACATCTATTTTATGAACTGTTGGTAATAGGTGAGCCTATGTGGTATAAACTTCATTTTCTATGATGCTTTGTGGCTCATCTTCCCAGTGTTTTTCAGCTACTTCAGTATTATGTTTGCACAATCCTCAATACAACAGTCTTGCCACATTATTATGCCTTTCGGTATACAGTCTTTCTGCCATTAGTATATCACAACTAGCAACAAGATGTGTGACTGTTGCCAGTTCTGTTTCAGAAACCTACATCAGTCTGTTTCTCACAAATATTCAATGCACTTTGTAAACCATTGTGTACGTACTTCACTATCTTTGTCCATCAATTTTAAACTTTCGCCTTTTGGTTTAAATTGACCTCTCCTTAACCATTCCTGTGTCAACATAAGGTTGCTCAAAGAGTTTTCTATACTTCCAACTATATTTATGCATTTTTCAGATTTCTTGCCCTCTCACCTGATCCTTCACCTTATATTCTCTCTCTCTGTTTTTTTGGCACATTCAGTTGCTTTAATACGGTTTCTGACCTGCAAGAAGCAGTTAATGGCTCAGTAGGACTGCTCAAGGCTGTGAACATTGAGCAGTCACTAGCCTGCTGTCTCTACCAAAGTAGAGACACAAGAGTTGAGAACTGCTGCTGCTTTTCTAATCCTCAGTGGGTGCTCGGGGTAGAACCTGTAAACCTGTCACAAACCTCTTCCCAACTTGACGGTTCAGCATAGAGCCCAACAAGAATATGTACACTATCCCATTTGATATGGAAGATATAAAAGCACAAGTATCATTTCAGGTGTTAGATAAAGGTTTCTTTTGTCTACCAGAGCTCTATCCTGTCATCATTAGACGATGAGGCAAGATTTAGACAATGATTCTTAGCCACAGGAAACTGACAATAGCGGGTCCTGTTGATGGGATTAGGACAGCAGGCGTAATATTCTTGGAACTCCAGCAGCAAGGACAGTGTCTGGGTTCCTTTATGGTGTTACTAGAGTTATTGTGCATGTATGATCCTAAGGAAGATAAAACAGTGCTAGTAGAAATCTGCCACACAGTACAAAAAGATATGCAGACATTACTAAGAACGAAAACAGTACAGTCTGCAAAATATTTGCTTAAGAACATTTTGGCTAGGACTGGATTAATTATTTTTGATGCATTGTTTCACTAATAAAAGTTGAGATATCAAGATTTCCATGCATAACATACTGTGTTGCTATTTAAAAGCTTGAGGTGAAGATTTACTTTTTGAAATACTCAAAATTAGCAAGCGAGTCATTCTAATAACTTGCTTTGAGCCATAGCCCTATAACATAATACATAACCATATATTGGTGCCTGTCATTTGCTGTATTAAAATAGTTGTGAAATATGGTTCCAGAGTAAGGCGTATTTTTGTGGAAAGGGATGCAGAATAGAAGCAACTGTTTAGAAGAAACATACACTTCTCTAGAATCCAGTACTTCTGATTCCAAGTAAGCACATTAAAAGCTAAATCATTTGATAGTGCTAAGTTGTCATCAGAAATAGGATATCCTAAGACTGAAAGAATGTTTCTATCATTTACCATTAAATACAATACAGCAGACTTCAACAAAACAATTATACTATTCTATTACGGCAAGTCCAAGATAAACAATTCTAGGTATCTTTCTCCTCTAGCTAATGGTAGAGCTGTATAGCTGAATGATATCATTGTCTGTAGAGGCTTGCACACAAGCAGAAGGTTCTTATTGTATTTATTTCATCTGCTTAAATGCAACACTTATCTCAAGAATTAGTACTTCATCCAAAAACATCTGCTCAGATCTTATAAAAATCTCTTAAATAGGCCATATTTAGAACAAACAACTGAATGTCCTGGTGTTAAATGGTATGACTCATACCAGGGTATTTCAGGATAACAAGGGTCCCTGTAACGTGAAGCTCAATTAGAGAAACCTAGCCTAACCTGCACACTTGCAAATTTCTGGCAATTTACAAGCCTGTATATAATTTCACAAGAGTGTGTTTGCAACAGTCAGAACCCAGGCATTCAGCTTTTGAAGAACCTTTGCAATGTAATCCTATGAGTCAGTCTGTTTTGACTCTTCATGGACTCAACATATATACTACTACTTAAAAATTTGTTCTGTATCAAAACATTTACATAAAATGTTAAACAGTATGCAAAATGCAACTTTATTTTTTTGCTGGAGATGAAATGTCTTTTACTATTTTGCTGATTAACTAGAATATATTTGATTGGACCTTGATTAATACACCATATGGAGAGGATTTCTTAAGTAAACTCTATTGACACCAGGGAGGATAACTTTGTATCATCAGACATTATTATAATGATTTAATCTCCATCTGGTACACTCCACAGTAACCTTCCTGTGTTTGTTTTCACACTGGTACAATGCAAATTCAAATAATGTCAGTAAATATGTTTATAATAATGTATACTATCCCACTGTAATTTCTGCTCTTGCTTTTTAAAACTACATAGGCTATATACTTTACTGGCAAAAATTAAATGCAATTAATGAAGAAACTGATGAGTTTTGCTTTGTCATTTTGAGATTTTCACTTAATCTAAGTACTTTCTCACAGGAATACAAGCAAATACAGTGAAAATGTGATTTGATTATTTCTACAAATGACAGTCAGTGAAATAACAGTTTAAAACAGATGAAAGAGAAAGAACACATACGTTTCCCATGAGATAACGTGCATTCATTCTGTACAGGTATTAATGCAAAATTACTGCTGAGCACAGAAGCAGCAGAACCACCCTTGTTTTTCCACTAATATCTTCATATCCAGATAATTTCCTCTTCATTTTGTTAAAAGGAAGGCATGAGAGTAGAATGTGTGTGTATATATACGCGTGCTGTTTCTCATTTTTTATACAAGTAAACATGAGAAACAGTGCGCTCACGCACACACATTGTGCCTGTATGTATGTATGCATGTGTATATATGTGTGTGTATATATATATATATATATATATATATATATATATATATATATATATATCTATATATATGGGTCTATATTGCATTGTCAAACATTTAAATGTTCGAACGTCATATGACTGACACCATATGATTGAACACTTAAATGTTCGAACGTTTCAACGTAGATCTCCATATAGTACATTAATGGAAGTTTTCTATTGTCTGCACTGTAGTCTGATCTCGGAGTTGGTATATTTAAAGAGCGGGGGGTGTGGGGGATGCAGGGGAGCTTGCCCCCCCCTTAACCTTTAAGGTAGTTTTCTTTTTTTTTGTTTTTGAACTTTTAAGAGTTCGAACATATGATGTCGACCATGTGGTGTTCAAACTTTTAAAATTTCTATAATCTGATATAGACCCATGTATAATATATATACATATGTCTATGTATATATACAATACATAGGGACATGTCTATGTATAAAAATAAACAAAACGTCTGTGCTGCTTCTCATTTTTACTTATATATATATATATATATATATATATATTTGTGTGTGTATAAAAATATACATACATAAACACACAATGTGTGTTTAAACACATTTTTTGAGAAAGAAATGGCTAAATGCTATTTATTATATAACTATCTAAATTTATCGCTAATACTCATGCTGGGAGACAGTCATGAATGCTGTTAGATAAAATACCAGGTGTTTTGCATGAGAAAGAGTTTAAGAAAAAGTCAAAGCAAAGTAAACTGGTATATTTGACTTTATTGTGTATATGTGTGTATGCATCCCTGGGATTTACTAAGGCTTACCATGCTGAAGAAGCCTTAACTCTGAAGGTGTCTCCAGAGCAGTAACAGCTCTCCTGCCTTGGCTTCTCAATGGCACTGGCAATAGCCCACAGAGCTGTCTCTCTGGCAAACATGCATGAAAACATGGCAGTCTGGAGGAGTGGTTAAATGCAAAGTAGCCATGTGCTCCTCCCTTGCAAAGGACCAGTCTGACAGCACAGTGTTTGATAGCTAATGAGGTGTTCCTCGGTACAGCTTTCCCTGGATGGTGAACTGGAGATTCACCCCATCTCCCTAACTGGCAGAGTTAGTGATGGCAGTGAGAATCTAGGAAAATCCCAGTGTGTGTGTGTGTGTGTGTGTGTGTGTGTGTGTGTGTGTGTGTGTGTGTGTGTGTGTAAGTGTACACACTTAAGCACACATTTTGGACTAGGTGCACACTTATAATAATGTCTGAACAGTAAGTAAATATTAATTCTTACGTCTCTCTCTCTCAGTCTCTACATATTTATTTATTTTGTTATAGTATGCAAAAAGTAAGTTAAGGCACAAAAGAATGGTCACAACTGACCAAGTCATACCAGTGTGATAAAGTAACATTTCAAAGATGCTTTGTTTGCAAAAAAGTTAAGGACAAAAGAAAATAAAGATGGCACGGGAAATTAGATGCAAGCTTTGTGCCTGTGTGAATAAAAACGTGGCTGCATGGGTTCTATAATAACAATGAATTAAGTGTTCTAAGTAGTAAACAGGCTATTTAGTAATTATATTTAGAAATGAGTTATAGGGAAGGATTTTTGTGCAGAAAGCTTTCTGCAAAGGGACTAATTACTGAAATATATTCAGGGACAACCCTTCTAGTGTAATTTAGGCATATGAATGAGTTATACAAAGCAATACATGGTGATTCTTTCCCTATTGCAAGAGACTGACCTGTTAGTATTTAGCGTAAAGCAGTTTCATAATTACAGACAGAGAATCAACAAAACTAAGCATTTTATACCCCTTGCTACTTATGCCTACTAACTCCAAGAATGCAATGTCATGGAAAAATGGAAACATTTTAATCCCTTTATACAGACTTGTCTCTTTATAGAAGATAAATGTTGCTATTTGATAAGTGGAATACTCAATGAGTGACCCTTCAAAAAAATAAAGGCAGACTGCACCAATCCTTCCACTTAAGTAGATGCACTTTAGCAGGTTTATCTTCATTTGCTCGCTGTGAACTTGCTCATTTTAGTGCACTTATTGGTCATTTTCTACTGCTCTCTACCTTTTGTAGTGGTGCATTTAGGCTCACATATATGTATGTTATTTGATTTTCAGAATCAGTTGATAGTAAATAAAGACTGATGCTTATTTTATTTTTATGATGACTGCAATGACTCATTTTTTTATGAGCCATCACTCTTTTTCTTAAGCTGAAGTGCAAGAATACACAAGTAAGATGATTAGGTGAAGCTTGTTATATTTGAGGTACAAGGCTTGTCACCCTGTTAAAATACATGTTTTAATTTTCTGATTTTATTTACTCAAAAAAATGATCCTCAAATACTTGTGTTTTAAGTTTTTATGTAACTGGGGCAATGAATCTCGTGCTGAAAGTGTGAGCAGTTGAGTTTAAAGTCAAGACAATGCACGCACAGGGACTTTAGTATATGGAATGATCAATTACAATGCTTGGAGGCATAAAATAATATGCAGCATGGCTTGGAAATAAAAATTCATATATATTCCCATAGTGACTTTTTGCATACTATTGTACAATGTATATAAAGGAGTACCCTTCTTTTGATGAATGCCTAATTGCTTGAATCATGGTTACTCAAATTCTACTGCTTGGGGAAGAATACAGATTCCCACTTCACAAAAAATGCAATATACTGTTACATTTAAATGTTTTTGTTTTATGCTCTTACAGAAAGAAAGAGACTTTTTAAATCTGTTGCTGGTTACTTTTTTCTCCAAGGTATGCATGGACGTCAAAGTGGGAGCAGTAAAGTAAGGGGGTTGTGTATGTGTGTGTTTGTAGAGGAGCATTCCTTCCAACAAAATGCTTTTGTTGTTTTTATTATGTGCTTATTGGGTTCTAAGCTATATGGCTTTGAGTGCATATATTGAGCTGTCACAGTCACAGTTTTGCAGAGTTTAAGTTGAGCAATTTTGAGATAAGTAATGTGAGGCCCATCAGATGTGATGGTGGCAGCTGTACCGCATGAACTGTACCGCATGAACACTGGAAAAAATGCTGCACATTTTACTCTGCCATACTAATGCTAAATGAGAACTTAGTCACTGAATAAACCTCACAATTTACTGGTCGTCCTGTATCAAGAACTGAGTTTACCCTCCATGGCAGATTGAAAAGTTTGACAATCTGGGGGGATATATTAATTGTTTAGTTTTGCTATATTTACATAGTAGTACTTAAAATTTATTAAATAATTTGCCTCACAAACTAAAAAGTATACACTGGAAAAAATGCTGCACATTTTACTCTGCCATACTAATGCTAAGTGAGAACTTAGTCACTGAATAAACCTCACAATTTACTGGTCGTCCTGTATCAAGAACTGAGTTTACCCTCCATGGCAGATTGAAAAGTTTGACAATCTGGGAGGATGCTTGAATGCAGTCACTTATCTTCTGTGCCGAGATGTGGTTTGGGCACCTTGTGAAGATATCGACTGGATGTTTACCATGGGTGGTATACCAACCACAGCCCACTAAAAGGAGACCAGGAGAAAATGAAGAATGCATTGGAGAAATTGTATATTGCGCTACCTAAGAAAAACCTGGATTCCAGAGGCAGAGATAAAAGCTATTGTCAGGGATAGGGAAGTCTAGTCTTCCCATATCAGCTTGGTGCCACTATGGTACTCAGTAGAGCAAACATTCAGAAAATGGATGGTTGGCAGTGGGAGACCAGGGAGATGCCATTGATGCTCCTAAAAAATTAGTGCACACATAATGGCAGTATGAAATGAGAGTGCTTCAAACCATAATGAGAAAAACTGGCCAGCATCTGTGGAAGGAGTGGATTTTATTTCTGAGCTAAACAGCACAGAAAATAAGGATGTCTCAGTCTTAAGTGTGATGTGCACCAACCTGCATGGGCTATTGCACAATTTCCTAACATCACAAACTTTCTAAAAGAGTTGTTGCTTCACAGCAAGAGGTTCTCCCGTTTGACTCTCGGCTGGAGTGCCTTCTGTGTGGAGTCTGCATGTCCTCCCCACAGTCGAGTGGCGTTCGAAAGACATGCGTAGAATGGGCGTGCCTTCTTTGAAGGTTGGGCATCGAGCTGGCACCTCAGCACCCGTAAAAAATCTACTGCCAATCATTAGCGGACCGGGGTTCCGCTGTGGTGACCCCTAAGCAATGAAAAAGCCGAAAGAAGAACATAAACTTTCTAAAAACACTTAAAGCATGCTACAAACACTGTAAAACTATTCACTGACTGCATAGCATTTCAAATCCAATAGCAGAAACTGGATTAGTAATGAGAACATATCAAAAAATATTGTAGAACTCCACAGGCTTACTGGACATTCACAATTTAGAAAAGAAGTGCCTGATACATTAAGGAACAGCTCAGTCTCTGATCTATATTGTGAAATCATACAAATGAAAAAGTTTTGAGAAAACACGACTGAAAATGCCTTATTTAATTAATATTATGCCTGTAATCTCAAAAGCACAATGCAACAATGCGGTGAGCCAATTGTGAATGATATTACCTACACTGAGACTGAAATAATAACTAACCTACTGGCCAATAAACTTAGCACTAAATTTAACCCTATCTCCTCTCCATCTGTTGCTCAAGATATATCTGAAACTGGCTATCTCAAAGTATCACACAAGACCAAGTCCTAAAAGTACTATCAAAAGCTAAAAGCACTGCATTGATTGGGCCTGATAACATCCCTGGATGCAACTTAAACAGCATGAAGCACAATCTAGCCCTACCCCTAACACTGTCCAAACTCAGCCTCCATATGGCTTTTGTACCAAGCGAATGTAGAACAGCTATAGTCATTCCCCTACATAAGGAAAGACTTTCCACAGACTCAGGCAAGTAGACATCCATAAGTCTGACTAGCCTCATATGCAAAGCCATGGAAAAACTTATCATGGAATTAATCAATCAGGACATAGGGAACCTCCAAACACTAGACTCATCTCAATTTGGATTCAAGGGCAAGTCATGCTTACTTAACCTGGTGGATTTTTTTGAAAAGGTCACCAAAGCAGTGGATGAAGGTAAAATGGTACAAACAACAAATCTCGACCTAGCAAAACCTTTTGATACAATTCCCCACTCTGGCGTAACAGAAAAGCCCTACATTACCCACTGGATTGTCAATTGGCTCACAGATAGGATATAGATAATCAAATAGGGGAAGTTACCTCCACAAAGAGACCAGTCACCAGTGGAGTCCCCTGTGCTCTGTGCTGGGACTCTTGTTCAGCATCTACTTTTCTGAAGTAAAAGCTAATACCAAAGGGCTCTGGCTGACTAAGTTTGTAGATGAATGCAAGCTAGGAGTTGTCACTGAATCCTAAAATGACTTGGCCATCCCACAGGAAGGTTTGTCTCAAACAAACAACTAGTACCAAAATCATGGACTGAAACTAAATGGCAAAAATGTATTACTGTATCCTTTGGGAAGTCAGCTACCCCAGGGAAGTACTACATTAACAATACACACCTAATAGCTGACCCTGTTTGGAATTTGCAAAAATATGTGGACAGTGAACTAACTTTTGACCAACATGTATCTACTGTTGTAAGAAAGTCCTTCTAACATTACACACCTTATAAACAAAGGGATTGTGTCTAGATCTGGGGATGTCATTGTTCCCCTTTACTCAGCTGTCATTAGGCCAATCATTGAATATAATGCTCCCTTTGGCATGCATCTGTCCAGACACAAGCAACAACTGGATTGTCCATAGAGATACCTTACTAAAAGGATGCAAGGCCTAAACAACAACGTGTCCTACAAAGACCAACTCAAAGTCCTGTCACTTCAGTCAGTATCCTACATACTGTTAACAGGTGGCCTGTGTCTGTCCTACAAGGCATCCTCCAACCCATTACTGATGGATTTACTGCACATCAGCAAGTTAAATGGCATCAGAAATACTCAGCCTAAGAATCTAAACCTCTTCTGCAACATCAATAGAATGAATTGGAGAGACGGGTATAAATTGTAGAGGATACAGGTGCTGTGAAAAAGACTCCCCCCATCCACAAGTTTATCCCTGTCCTTTTTCAAGCGTAACTTTGATCTATGAATCGGAAACGGAAAGTGTACCTCAGGACTACTCCATGTACTACTAATGGACAGAGACTGCTTCTAAAAGCTTTATTCCATGTATGGGTTAACTCAAATTATCTGTGGTACAATCCCAGTTATTCTCATTAGGGTAGCAGGTAATAAATCAACCATGAAATTGGGTAAGACCAATCTATAACCAAATGGGATAAGTTATTTTGAGCACAAAAAGGGAAATTGGCTCGGCTTAAAATGGCCTATAAACGGCAGTTAGCCTGGTACTTACCCATAAATGAGAAAAATAAAACACTAAATCTGAAGCTGCAGTACCCAAGTATTCTTCATTCTGCAGGGTGAAGAGACATCTGAGGTAGCATATTTAATTATTAACCCCTCGTGCAAAGAGATTGGGTGGAAATTCTCTACAAAACTACAAATTGTAACAGATTTGGTGAATTTACTGCTTTATTTCACAGTATCAAGTCTCACTTCTGGCAGATATGTTTCTTCAGGTTGTTTAGTGGTCATATCAGCCTGTTCTATAAGGAAATTCTGTTTTTAAAGTCTATGCCTGGAATGTACCACTGCTGGAGCCATCATCACATCAGTGAAAAATAAAATGAAAAAGTGACATATTATAGAACACCAAGATTACAGATTAAGATTTCTCTCACAGTCAACAAGTCAGTCATTAACTTTCTTCAAAATAACAGTATTTCAAAATATTGCAAACATGACATAGTGGAAATTTTACTAATGTGTAACAAAATAACCTCTGGTGTATTGTAACGTGTTTTCATGTTTTATTTTCAGGTTCTGGAAGAAAAGATGTGGTTTATGGTTTCCTAAAGAATTTCTCTTTTCTCGTATATCCTTAGTGGTAATATGTATGTAGAGAGATGGGAGTGTGGGGTAGTCCCCTCACATTGGGCAGTACACACCACACACACACACACACACACAATACACAAATCCAGCACTCACAATATTCGCTATTTTCCATAACCTCAACAGGCTGTAAAACTCTGCAGCTCAGTGCACTGATGATGCCAGTAGGCAAAACCAGTTTGCAGAGTTTGTTACAGCCAGACCATTATACTGGATTATTGCAAAGTTGTTATAGTCAGACCGCTAAGCCTGCCAAGTTTGTTACAGCCAGACTATTATTTTGGACTATCGCAGAGTTTGTTACAGCCAGATTATCAGGCCTGTAGCATTTATTGCAGCCTGCTGAGTTTGTTATGGAATAAAAGCCACCATCTGAGATTAACCGAGTCTCACTCTTTCTTTAATTGTTGTGGATTCGATCTTGTGGGGCCTGTTCATATTATGAAAATGGTGAATATTGTGAGTGCTGGATTTATTTGTTTGTGACTTTTATATTATTTCTGTGCACCTATTGATGTTGTTGGGAGGCAGGAAATAGTAACATGTTGTTACAGCAATCCAGCTTCTTGAAGACCAGTAGATCTTCAAGACTGACAGTCAAACTTCTAAACCTATAACACACAGGTTGCTCCTGACCAGATGGTTGAATGGTGATGGAAGTACAAATTTAAACTAAAAAATAAAAGCCTGTATAATGGCAGTTCTGAATAATGGGCAACCTATGAAAATGATCACAAATTATATAGAAAAAATGGAAAATATATAGAAAAAAGTAAAAAGATGCAGACAAATGCATGTTTTGCAATAGAGCTCAAGAAATAGTTGCACATCTTGTAGCAACTGAGCTCAAGAAATAGTTGCACATCTTGTAGCCCAAGATCCCTAGCTGTAATATAAAAGAAAATCGGTATACTGAAATATACAGTAATGTGGCAAGCAATACATTGGAAGCTGTATTGCAATGTAGTATCCAAGCAGACAATAAGTACTGGAAACCTGAACATCAAAGAATTACAGAAAATAAAGAAGGTATGATCAAGAAAGATCACGGAATACCAAATTTTTAAGACTTGTAACAAGAATCTCAGGTACTATGGTTGAAGAAAAAAAAAGACAAAGGACTAAAGGCAGTACTCCTTATTGAAATAAACATACCTATTGTCAAAGTATCCTAAACAATGACAGAAATAAAACTATAAAATGTTAAAAGATGAAAGCAGAAACTTGATCAGTCTGGATCAAGGATACAGGTTGCTTCAGTAACCCTAGTAGCTACTGAGCTAATGAAAAAATAATTGCAGCCATATTTAAATATGTACCAATGCAGTTAACTCATTATTCATTATGAACTACAGCTGTAGACAATGACAAGTTTACTGGTGGTGATAAAGACAGCATTCCTGCCAAACATCAAAAAATAAAGCAATACTGATCTCCTAAACTTTAAATATTACCTGCCATAAGAATGGGTTTATTCCAACCGCTATTTGAAAAAAAATTCTAAGCACACGGTAACATTAAACTGAAGGAAAGATATGACAGAATATGGCCTAGCACAAGCTTTTCTTCAGAAAGAAATTGAATTTTTTTTCACTCAGTTCTTCATTATTGATATGCTATAAGTATACACAAATGGCCAATCCATAAACATCTAGTAACTGTGGCAAAGAATCTGGCTAAAAAAACGTTGGCCAAACACCCTATGAAGGAGGATGACCAGTAGAAAACCCAAACAGAGAAAGATGACCAAGTCATATACCCAAAGGAGAATAGATAGCAAAAGACATTCCTGTAAAATGATGGATTAATGTAGCCATACCCCAGCCATAATGGATTACCCACTGTGTACCCGAAGGAACATATATAGGATGGTGGGTTTATGTGGCACCTCAAGTGAGGAAGATGGCCAATATTCTCTAAGGTTATCTGACTTCAGCAAAGATGTCCTAGATCCCTAGCTGCTATGTGTCCTTATGGAGACAGAGCCACCTGGCATGCTGATATCCAGGATTCCAAGCCAAACCAAGCCTTACAGGCACCGGTCCAACGTACCTGATGAGATTACTATGAGCAGTGAGCTTACAAGGGGAACGAATAGTAATGGGAAATCAGAGAAGTTGTTATGCCAGTTATAAGATGACACAAAATGAGTGTCATGCTTTACGCATTGAGCAGATCAAACTGCCAAGCAGTCACTGATGCTATAAATAAAAGTCTCTCTAGTAATTGTTCATGGAGCTTTTAACTCCATGACCATAAAGAAATGGGTACTGTATAAAAAAAAAATTTTTAAAAATTGTATATATATATTGATTTTGAGTTAAAGTGCTATGGAGTATTGGAATATTGATCTTACAAGCAATTTACAATAAAGTATTGTCACAGTATCACTATATTACTGTTACCTATATATATATATATATATATAT
>NC_056749.1:200585088-200592588 GCF_019279795.1 Protopterus annectens
CTCTAAGAACAGTTCTAGCTCTCTGTTGGTCCCGGTCCAAATGAAGACCATGTCATCAATATAGCGCAGATATAGTGCGACTCTTTCGAAGCCTTTTAAATGCTTGAAGATGTCTGCTTCCCAGGCACTGAGAACAAGGTTGGCGTAGGAGGGGGCCATTTTTGCTCCCATGGCAACTCCTTTGAGTTGCTGGTAAATCGTATTGTTGAAGCTGAAAAGTTATTTTCTAGAACCAGCTTCAGGAGGGAGCATAAGGTATCTGCTCTGCTGGGGTGCACGTACCTGTGTTTAGTGAGGTAATTGTGCACATGCTTGATTCCTTCGTGAGGAATACTGGGGTACAGCGCAACGATGTCTAGTGTGACAAGTAGCACTTTAGACTGTGGGCAAGAGTTCTGAAACTTGTGGATCCTGTTTAGGAATTCCCACGAGTCTTTCAGGTAGAACTCGGCTGTCTGCGCTAGGGGGTTGAAGACATGGTCAAGTAGTTCAGAGATGAACTCTGTCTTGGTTTTTTTGGAAGACACTATGTGTCTCAAGGGGGGGTCCTCCATGTTTTTATGAATTTTGGGGATCCCGAAGAGTTTTCCCACCTCCGGGGAGTCAACTCTCATAAATTCTAGCTCATCCTCTGTGATGGCTTTGTTAGTGGTCAATTCGGCTAGGGCAGCGTCTATTTCTTTAAATTTTTCTAGGACTTCTGCTTTGCTGATAATTTTAAAGAGAGCCTCATCCTTGAGTATACCTTCCATTTTATAGTTGTAGCACGACGTGTCCATGACTACGATCCCTGCTCCTTTGTCTGCCTTCATCACTGTGAGATCTTTGTTACCTCTCAGTGCTTGAAGGGCGACTTTTTCTGCTGTGGTAAGGTTATTAAAGGCTAACTTAGTACTGTGGTTAGTCAGGGCTCTAATCTCCTTTTCGCATATTTTAGAAAACACATGGATGTTGTTATTGAGAGTGGGGTTGAACGTGCTTTTTCTTCTCAGCACTGCCCGGTCAATAACTGTGCTTTCTGAGCTTACGGAGCTTAGTGGGCTGGGATGTATGTCCCTACTCTGATGACCGCTTTGTGCAAGACTATTGTCAAGGGTCGCTCCTGCCATATGTCTATCATTGTGGGTGGTAGCGTCCGGCTGCAGGACGTGCATAGCATCACTAGGGTGCAGGTGGCTCGGGGAACTTTCCTGCACTGGGGTGCTCGCACGTGGCGACAGGGGGTGGCCATATGTGCTGGGCAACTCGCGTTGCGAGCAGGAGGGGTGAGCGTCAGGGTGCAACGCACTCCTTTGGCTGTCCTCGCTGAACAGTAACAGGCTTTCTTCTGTGTCCGAGTCTGGCAGGACTCCAGGCTGGCTGTGTCTTGTAGGGCTGGTCCTCGTACCCTCTAGACAATCGTGGCTGTAAGGGGAACCCCTGGGTGAACTGGGGTTGTTGGTACGCCTGTCGAGGCGTTCCTTTTTAGTGGGGTGCAAAATGTCAGGTGGGCCATATTGCTTAGCTGCGCGAGACGTGTTCGCGTCTATTGGATTGAAGACATTGTATGCATGGGGTTCGGCTGTCATAGCAGCTGCATCGCCTTCGTTGGCCGAGCTCTCAGGGTGCACCCTAATGAGGATGGGGGTGGGGGCTCCGCTGCTCTCTGGAGGGCCAAGGATGAGGCTAGAGCTAGGCGTGCTTTCTTTAACGGCTTGAAACTTATGAGACTTAGTCACATCGGCGCATTTGGGGATGTTGGCTTGACAATATAAACCCTTGCCATTTTTACAGTTTAAACCATTACATGCGTTTCCACAATTATGGTGGTGAGGGGCACCAGCATTGCTAGAATAGTCATGGTTAGTTTCTTTAGCCCTGCTGCAGATATTGTACTCTAGTTCAACATTATAATTGCTGTGCACGTAACAATCATCGTCCAAATCTCTGTGTAAGTGAAACTCATTGCATTCACTACTGTTGTTCAAATGATTGTACTCTCTATTGTTCAGATGGCTAACGTTAGCAATACTGCAACTAAACATGCTGACACTGTTACTGTTGACACTATTATCAGGCATGCTAAAAGACATACTATCAGATATACTGTAAGATTGTGCATGATCTAGGCTGATGTTATGGTTACTGTTGTATGAAGAATAAAACACTGAGTTAGATAACAAGTCACAACTTTCAACATTACCTTCAGTGGCGATATTGGGGCACGTGGCCGTATTACTAGAGTAATCAGCGCTATTGCTCACTCTATCAGCATGCATGTCCGACTCAATTTCATTGAACTTTTTATTTTTGAAAACATGCTTAAGGTTGAGTTGTCGGCAGTACAGTTTAAGGTCCAGAATCACTTCTGTGGTATTCGCTCTTTGGAACGGGATAAAGTTTAGACCCTTGGCTAGCAGCGAATAAGTCCCGGGGTCCAGTTTCTCTTTGGAGAGGTTGATAATTGCATTTTGCAAGTTGCTTGAGGAGGCTTGCGACGCACCACTGGTCAGGTGGTCCGTGCAAGGTATCTCGTAGTGATGGTCCTTCCTTGTTGGTGGTTTATTGGGGCATTGGTTCTGTAATTCCGATCGCGGGGGGCCATTGAGCGTGGCCTGCCTCTCCTCGTTTGGGGAAGAGGTGCTGGGTCGGGGGGTTGGGGGTCCGTGTCCCGGCCTAAAAAAGCCCGCGAAAATTGGCGGTCGGCGTCTTGGTTGTCGTGGTTGTAACCCCTGGAAGGTGGGCCTCTGCGCTTGGTTACAAATTGTTGTGGAGCTTCTTGTTGGTGTTGGTTCTGGGTGCCATGCTGCTGGTAACAAGATCTGGTGGTGTTCGGCATGGCGGTTGGCTCCGTACTATCGCTGGTTCGTGGTTCTTGTCCCCTTAGAAGTCTGGGGGGCTGGCGGGCAGTCCCAAGTCTGTAACAGCATTTATTGCCTGCAACTATGTTCCTCTGTAAGATTTCTGAAGAAGTTCGATTGTAAAAAATAAACGAACGAAAGCGCTCAAATCTTTACTACTGGCTCAGGTCTGGGTTATTTCTCGTGCTCAACCAGGTATACCTTTCTCAATATATATATATATATCTATATATCTAGATATCTAGATATATAGGTGTATATATATATATATATATATTTTTTTTTTATATAGTAGATATATAGATTATTTTATTTAATTCCACTATTCCGTGGAACGCGTAGTTATCTGGAGTGACAGGACTTTATTCTTTTTGTGCTTTCTGCTCTTAGGGTTCACAGAGATATTAGGCAGCTAGTATACTTTCATTGTACTGCACTGAACATTCAATTGTATAATTGTTAAATTGATAGATTGATTAATTGATCATTTTTGAGTATGAGCTTTTGAATAAAAGTGTTTTAAATATCTAGATGTTAAGATCTGAAGAAGCATACTAGTTGGTACGCGAAAGCGCTCATCTGTTCTTTTTCTTTGTGTTTGTTCTAATAAATCAGTTGGACTTTATACAGTAGTATTTTTTCATGGTGGTTTCACTCGCGTATGATTTTCAGATTTGTTCGTTTTTTTGACGAGTGAACCTTTGGATTTATAGCAGCATCTAATTTCATCAGTTTTATTTGTTCGTTTTGTGTTGGTGCTGTTACATTCACACGATGGATGTGATACCTGTTGAATTGGACTATAATCCTGAAGTAAGAGATGTTAATTTGAGATGGAATAGCATCATGGATCAACGCATTAATCCTTTACTTTCGTTGGATTTACAATTACCTACAGTAGCTCCATCAGGAGGTAATATAGACAATTTTACTGAGTTTCAAGCATTGAGTAGAGAATTAGAGAATGACTTATACAAACTACAAAGATATGTATGGCAGAGAAGACATATGGAGGCATCTCTGCATTTTCATTCAATTCCTCGTGGTATGAGGGTTTTTTCTATGCCCTCCTGAGCTTCTTAAAAGATGGCAGGAACTGAACATAGAGCTCAGCAACAATTACATGAGACTGTTACTTGACTATTTTTCTCCCCTTGAAGCGGATTTGACGTACAAGGTAGAGGCTCTGAACAGGGATTTGCGTAATCGCTTCAAAAGTGAGAATTATATAAAGAGGTTAGATAATATATACTTACAAGTCAGTGCATATAGTGATAAGTTACAACTCATAAAATATCGTAAGCTGCAGCGTGACATTAGGGATTTTTCCCTTGGGCAAGTGTTTGTTTGGCCCAAATCTAATACTGTTCAACAAGTAAAAGGCGATACAGTATCTGCGGCGTCCAACCCTAACAGTGGTGAACCTTCTATGGCTGATGATTTTGCTCCTTTGCAGACAGCTCCTCTAGAGCATAAGAGTAGCGTTGGTGAAACTTTTACCACACCGCCGGATGATAATCAGTTACCAGGTAATCCAGCCCATGTGGATACTCCTCCACCGAACCAACAGGCATACAGAAAGGGGCATATGGGTAACATGTTGGGAGCTAACCCAAGTTTTCCACTAGCGGAATACAGCGTTTTTTGCCCCTTCCTGTGAGAAAGAGGCCAATGTCAAGAAATCGTTCCAGCAGCAGAGGCCGAAGGAAAAGGAAGTTTTCTGGTGCGGATCAAGATCAGAGACGCCGTGTGACAGACTAAATGAACTTGTGTTCAATTTTTCAAGGTTTGATTTTTCAACATCTGACTTTTCTTTGCTTAACAAAGGACTTACCTACATTCCCTCACAAGGCAGCAGCCTGAGTGAGTTCATAGGTTCATAGGTTCATACTAGGCTATCTGCCCAAGGGCTTTTATAAGCCTAGCCCATAGATATGTGGCTTCCGCCACCCCTTTAGTTTGAATAAAACTATGCCTATTATTTTGCTGTGCCTCTGTCAAGCAGTGACACTGAAGTAATCCCTGGGGTATATCTGCGATCTCCCATCCATTGGTCAAGATTCCTCTTTAACAAAGCCAGCGAAGTGCTCTGCCTCACATTTACCGGGATTTTGTTCCACAGCATAGGGAGTCTCTGGGTGATGAATCTGTCCCTCCAGCACATCCTATTAATAACAGTGTCAAAGTTTAAGTCTCCCGCCCTTGTGGTTCTGAGGGATCTAGATTTTTTGAGGTGAAGCATATTCATCAAATCTGGGTTTGACATGGCCTTATATGTCAGGCACAGGTCACCTCTGAGCAAGCGGTATGAGACTGAATAGAGCTGGAGTTCTTTCAGTCGGGCAGCATAAGACATATTTTTGAGACCCTTTATCCACTTGGTGAGGAACTTTTGGGGCCTTTCCAGCTGCTGCAGGTGTCGGGTCAGATACATTCCGAATGGGGCATTGTACTCAATCATAGGTCTAATGAGTGATGAGTACAGGGGACGATGACCTCCCTTGATCTAGATGTGAATCCCTTCATGATCAGGTGGGCAATGTAGAAGGTTTTCCTGACTACTTTAGCAACATGAGTGTCAAGCGAAGGCTAGTGTCAACCTGGGTCCCCAGGTCCTGATGACTTCTTCTGTGCTCAGTGGATTGCCACCTATATGGTAGCTAGGGGTAACCTTGTTTTTCCCGAAGGGTATGACTATGCATTTCTTGGCGTTTAACTTTAGGCCATGGCTCTGGCACCAGTTATCCGTTTCTGTGAGGCCCTTCTGAAGGATATCTGTGTCAGAAGTGTTTTCGACTATGGCCCAGTTTGCAGTCATCTGCAAACTTTGTCAGCCATAACCCTCCTGTGTTTGCTTGTACTTCAGAAAAGTAGATGCCGAACAAGAGTGGACCCAGGACTGAGCCCTGTGGGACACCACTTGTGATAGGCTTTGAGTCTGACATGGCTCCAGTAACTCTGACCCTGTGGGTTCTGTCACTTAGCCAGTTTGCAACCCATCTTGTGATGTATGGGTTTACATTCAAGCTGATGAGTTTTTCGATGATACCTGAGGGGGGTATTGTGTCGAAGGCCTTTGCCAGGTCGAGGTAGGCTGTATGGACTGCCTTTCCCTCATCAATGGCCTTGGTGACGGTTTCGAAAAAGTCAACCAAGTTTAAAAGGCATGATCTGCCTTTGACAAAGCCAAACTGGGTTGGATCCAAAGTCTGCAAGTTCCCTATGTCCTTATTTATGAGTTCCATTATGATCCTCTCCATGGCTTTTCAGATAAGGCTTGTCAAGCTAATGGGACGGTAATTTCCAGGGTCGGTGGAGGCACCGCCCTTGTGAAATGGGACCACAGTCACAGTGTGCAACTCCTTGGGTACGTATCCTGAGGTGATGCTAAGATTAAACAGCTGTCCTAACTGCGGGTTTAATTCCTCATTGAGTTCATGGAGCACACAGCCGGGGACACCATCCGGTCCCATGGATGCTGTGTTCTTTGCCTTGGAGAGAGCAGTTCTCACCTGGGCGTTGGAGATGTTTGGGGGGCTACAATCCTCTGGTATAGATATCTCTCCTTTTGGGGGAGGAGAAGTTTGCACTGAACCTGTCAGCCAGTATGTTGGCAATGTGTGTAGGTTCAGTAATCTTCACATCATTTTGGACTAATTCTGAGCATATCTGGGAGTTTCTTCCTAGGTTTCTAACATAGCTAAAGAAGGCCTTATGATTGTCTTTTGTGTCCTTGGCGATTTTTCTCTCAAAGTTAGCCTTGGATGATTTTATGAGTTGTTAATTGATTTAAGAGTATTTGGACGCTTAGTGTCCCTGAAATTGTTTTTTAATGTTAAAAAAACTATGAGAGAAAGCATTTCTGTTTGTTCTTTAGAGTTTAAGCGCAAAAGTACATTTACACCAGCATTACCAGCTCAAGTAGAGTGTTTTATTAAACTCTGTGAACAAGATTTTTAAAAATACTTTTTACATACTAGAAAGAAATGCACATTCTTTAATATTTCTAGGGAGGAATGGTGTTCTTTACAGAGTTTAACTCATAATACGGAGCTCACGATTAAGCCAGCTGATAAGGGAGGTGGGGTTGTTTTGCTCAACACCGCAGACTATAATGCAATTATGTTTTCCATGTTGAATGAAGTTACCACATATAGCGAGATAGATACCATTGCATTAGCAAGAATTATTAAGCATATCCATGAAGGAATTTATGATTTGTTGATGTGTAGACAAATAAGTCAAGAATTGCATGATTATTTCTATGTGGAACAACCTGTGATTCCATACATCAAAGGACTTCCAAAAGTGCACAAGAAGGTGGTTCCGCTACCTATGCGTCCCATAGTCTCTGGAGAGGGATGGGCCACCAAGACTATATCTGTATACATTGAGAAGACATTAAGTCCTATGGTTAGAATGATTTCTACAATACTCAGGGATACCTATCAATTGATAGATAGGTTTGAACATTTATCTGTTAATAGGAAAATAGACACCTGTCTTTTAGTTACACTAGATGTAAAAAAACGTATTCACATCGATCTCTAATGAATATGGTGTAGAGGTCATTAGGGACTTATTGAATCATAATGTTAGCTTTAAGCAGGATCAACAGATACTTATATGTGCCTTACTAGACATGGTTTTAGCTAATAAT
>NC_056749.1:200602588-200605088 GCF_019279795.1 Protopterus annectens
CAATGCTGGGCATGGTTTCTAACATGGTTAAAGAAGGCTTTATGGTTGTTTTTTTGTTTGTGGGGCTTTTATTGGTGTTTTTGGCATTTCCACCTATCCATGTTTTACACTGCTGAAGTTATTGAGTCAACTATCTGTCTGTAGACATTAAATACTTAAAATAATCTAAAACAACCAAAGTAAATAAGTGTAAGTAGATGTACAGATAGATACTGGAACTCCAAACTGCATGTGGATTGATATTTTTGTTTTCTTATTACTGTTGAGGCCAAATTGCTGCAGAGAAACTGTGTTCTGCTGTTTCTTGAGTTTACAGTGAGGAATTGTTGAACATACACACACACACAAATATATATATATATATATATATATATATATATATATATATATATATATATAGATATATATATATAGATATATATATATATATATAGATATATATAGATATATAGATATATATATATATATATATATATATATAGATATAGATATATATATATATATATATATATATATATATATATATATATATAAAGTTCTATGTAGCAAAGTGCTATATCCTACAAATGTCAACCTGTGTTACAGGTCATGCATATTCCATCTGTTAGAAATGTGTTCTGTCTGTGGGCATCAGAAGTGCTCATATTTATGATTAGTCAGTACTGGGCTAACTGCCCTGAGGGGCCATTTTAAGCCTATCCAATAACCCTGAGGTCAGAATCAAACCCTGTATCTTGTGTTTGTAAGGTGAAGACCTTAACTCTTAAGGTAAACTCTGGTCGCTGTACAACAAGAAGATGTACAAGATTAACAATAGTAACATTTAAATTTAGTAACATTTAAATTTAGCATCATTCAAAGCAATGTGCCTCATTTAATCCCATCTTTGAATAATGTCAATGCGTCCATTTCATCATAACCTATTCATTATCTACAAAACATGAATTACTAAACATATGCATTTCTGGCATATTTAAGTTTTGTAATGAATTTGCATTTTATTTACAAATTAACTACCACTTATTCAGTTCTCTGGCTTACAGCTGTAAACATTATCAAAATCTCAGTTAACTCAAAACTGCAAAGCAGCTGAAACTAGAATACATCTTCCAACGTAAAAAGTACACAGTATTCCCTCTTACACATCTGTAAGCATATTCAGCTAAAACCCTGCAAAATTATTCAATAATATTGTTATACTGTTATGTACTATGTAAAGTACTATGAACAAAGCATAGGCCAGGAAATTTGCATTGGCTTGAACATCAACAGTCTGGCATCAGAACAGAAATGGGATATCACAAAAGATGCATAAAATTTGAGGGGCACTTTAACACAGAATGGCTTTCACAGGAAAAAGAAACAAAAAACATTGGTCCATCCAGCTTTATCCATTACTCCCTTGTGCTAAGTGAGTTTGTACTACAAGAACTTGTTATGTGCTTACTTATAAATTAGACAGTCGTGTGCTATCAGGTGGGATGAAAAACAAATCTGAAAAAAAGTTGCATTCCTTGCAAGAAGTGATTACAAGCACCAAATATTTTTGAGCCAGTGGTATATTCCCTGTTTGTTTTTACAACTAAAGACTGCTGGACCGTTAGATAAAAAATTCTGTCAATATGAAAAAAAAGAGACTGTAATACACCAGTATAATGACCAAGACATAACATTCAGTTTCGTATTCCCTAAAAAATACTCATATGTCAAGCATTTATTAACACAATGGTATAAACCAATGAAAATCTATCTGCTCAGTCCCAATTATTTTATGTAATTGAAAGCATACTAAAACTAATGTACCATTCCCAGTTTAATGGGCAGTGTTTATACTACAATACAACTGGGAACAAGGAAATCTGCAAATGTCGTACAACAGAACAGAACTGTGTGACGTTAAGTAAATCATCTGCCAGTGACATACCTCACATCCTTCTACTGAATCATCTTACTCTTACACAGACTCCCACATAAGCTACAAAATCATTTGGATACTTTTATAAGAAAAACAAGACCTACAGTGCCTGACATCACCACAAAAAAGATTTGTTCTGCTTAAAATGCAAACACATTTTGTTTAGTCTAGTATCAGCAAGGAATGCCAAAAAAGTGCTCTCAGTAATAGTTTATTACCTTACACATTAACACACTGCAAGGTACATTACGCATTTTGCTTCTCTGAAAGACTGATACAATCTGTTGCACCAGAATAAAGCAATATTTCATAGTGTAGAAGGGAATATTTCATAGCATACACATACAAATTAAGTACTTATGACAATATAAAATGCCCAGTAATAAGCAGTCAGGAAATATGACTCATTTCTCTACTTATTCCTGTTGTGTTCGAGTTTCCTTGCTTATAGCTAAAATGCATGCCACAAATGCTATAGTTTTCTCACATTATGACCTATTTAATTAAATGCTGTTGTTTGACATAAGTGGGGATTTCTTTATTTATAATTCTTCTAGGTTACAATAAATTACACTCAGGTAAAAA
>NC_056749.1:200610088-200640088 GCF_019279795.1 Protopterus annectens
GTAGCTGAAAGATGAGGTGATGTTCCTAGCAGAACCAGCAGATGTCTTATGTTGAATGCACGATAGCATGCATGCAGAAGTGCAGTGCGCTACCACATGCCTCTCCCTCAAAAAAGTCCCATTATGAAGGCATAGTAAGAAACATTGTGGCAGCATCTACTTGACTTGTTTGAGTACATGAGTACTGATCCTGATCAGAGTACGTTCTTCCTGTGATAATAGTATACATGGACCTGACAAAATCCTTTGACCCTTTATAACATTTTGGATAAAGAACATTTAAGTTTGTTAAATCAATGATTTTGCAATTGGATAGACTAACTTTTTACAAAGGAAAATGCAGAGACTGTTTTTTCTAGGTGAAGGTTTGGAATGGAACACAGCGCTTGGTACTGGAACTCATTCTTTTTAATCTTGTAATTTCCAAGTACACTGACAATAGTAAACTAGGTGTAATAGTCACATTGTCAGATGATCTGACCGAGGTAAACAATTAACAGAATAAATTATTTGGTAAAACAATTTAGTTTAAAATTCAGTATGGGAAAACATGAAGTGATGACCTTTGGTCCCTTAAGTTGGATAACCTTAAGATGAGCAATGAAATGATAGCTGAAGTTAATTTGATGAAAGACTTGAGTGTGTTTGCTAACAATAGAATGTTTTTCACAGATATCATCATACACATTAAGATCAGACAATTGAGGCAAGCTAAAGTGGCCCTAGGTGTGTCTTCTGTGGAAGGTTGGGCACCGGGCTGGCAACTCAACACTGTAAAACTCTACTGCCAATCATGAGCGGACAAGTGATCCACTGTGGCAACCCCTAACCAGGAAAAAGCTGAAAGAAGAAGAAGAATCGCTGTAGCAACTTTGGATATGATGATTCAGCCCACTTATTCAAGTCCTATTTATCAAACTGATCATTTACTTATCCATCCACCTAAAGGGCAGTAATTCATTCTGTTCTCATGCAGTATCAGTAGTTAATACCGTTGTTGAACTTATACATTGAAAGTTTACCAAGACACTTCTGTCACATACACAACTTGGATATTCTGCTATGTTAAAGCAACTCAGCTTTTACAGCATTGCTTAATTTCTCAGAGATGAATTATATTCTTAGCACACACTGGTACTCTACTACAAAATGTGAATGTAGTACTAGCATTCATTTATGAAGCCATGATGTTCTCCCAGTTTCATAAATGAATTTCAGTTCTACACAATGGACCCATTGGCACCTGCCACTCATAGCCCTAAGGGATCGTGCCCTTTTCCCCACTCTAGTTATGGTACTGTTGAAAGGAAATGTCTGACGCATACATGAATTATGTTTGATCCCCTACACATTTCAAGATAAGCATTCTAGAACCACTTCACTTAGAAAAACGTGTGTGAGTGTGTGTGTATATATGTGTATTATCTTCCTGTAACTACTTAGCTGAAATTTCTAAATGACAGAAGAAATCAATAAGCCTTCCCAGTCTGCCATTTTAAGGGCCTTCACATTCTACAGCCTCTGTTCTCACCTTTGGCCTATAACCTTTTTATCACCTATACCATTCCTTCATTGGGGGGGGGGCACATTATTAAGATTCTGTCTTATTCCCTGTGCTACCAGGTGAACTGCATTTTTCCATTCACTTTAAGGGCCTTCACATTGCTACAGATGACCTTCTGTTAGCACTCCGAATCCTCCTATGCTCAGATGATCTGACCGAGGTAAACAATTAACAGAATAAATTATTTGGTAAAACAATTTAGTTTAAAATTCAGTATGGGAAAACAAGTGATCACATAAGAGGCTCATTCAGAAGAACACAGAAGCAGCTCTGTTACCAAAGGTGTATTAGGTGATAATGCTTCACAGTACTGTCAGTATGTCTTAATGGCATGAGAAAACATTACCACTTCCTTATATCTAGCATGACTCATGTAAAGAGGACTTGAAATGTATCCTGGGAAGAAGAAATGAAAGCAAGAAAACATGATCTTGTTACCAAGGCAGGCCCCCATTTTCCACCATTTTGAGGGAAACACATTCAATTTGTAAAAGAAGCACTTGGAATAATTTTGACGCATTAAAACAGCTTAAAAAACAAAGATACGTTGAAAAAACATGTATTTTGAGTTTAAGGTGGAGTTTTCCTTTAAAAAAGGGAAAAGGTTAAAATTGTAGACAGAAAGTCTTGTTTTATTAATATTTATTAGCCAATGGAGTTAACAAGTATTCATAAGAAACTACTCCATCCATCCAACATGTGCAAATAAATTTCTTCAATCAGGTAGCCTGTAATTCATGGTTAATTTATGGATGATGTTAAGGATTTCAATATATCAGTCACATTAGGAATTCCCAATCCTGTGAGAATTGAGGGGTGGTGGGCAATAGTGCTCCACACTTACACCACTAGAGGACCAGCCAGGTAGATAGTTTAAAGCAGGTGTTGAACTTCATCTACCAAAGGGGAAGGAAGAGTATGGTACCCATTCCAATACCACCTCTTCATAATGAAACATGAGAAAGTAGCTGAAAGATGAGGTGATGTTCCTAGCAGAACCAGCAGATGTCTTATGTTGAATGCACGATAGCATGCATGCAGAAGTGCAGTGCGCTACCACATGCCTCTCCCTCAAAAAAGTCCCATTATGAAGGCATAGTAAGAAACATTGTGGCAGCATCTACTTGACTTGTTTGAGTACATGAGTACTGATCCTGATCAGAGTACGTTCTTCCTGTGATAATAGTATACATGGACCTGACAAAATCCTTTGACCCTTTATAACATTTTGGATAAAGAACATTTAAGTTTGTTAAATCAATGATTTTGCAATTGGATAGACTAACTTTTTACAAAGGAAAATGCAGAGACTGTTTTTTCTAGGTGAAGGTTTGGAATGGAACACAGCGCTTGGTACTGGAACTCATTCTTTTTAATCTTGTAATTTCCAAGTACACTGACAATAGTAAACTAGGTGTAATAGTCACATTGTCAGATGATCTGACCGAGGTAAACAATTAACAGAATAAATTATTTGGTAAAACAATTTAGTTTAAAATTCAGTATGGGAAAACATGAAGTGATGACCTTTGGTCCCTTAAGTTGGATAACCTTAAGATGAGCAATGAAATGATAGCTGAAGTTAATTTGATGAAAGACTTGAGTGTGTTTGCTAACAATAGAATGTTTTTCACAGATATCATCATACACATTAAGATCAGACAATTGAGGCAAGCTAAAGTGGCCCTAGGTGTGTCTTCTGTGGAAGGTTGGGCACCGGGCTGGCAACTCAACACTGTAAAACTCTACTGCCAATCATGAGCGGACAAGTGATCCACTGTGGCAACCCCTAACCAGGAAAAAGCTGAAAGAAGAAGAAGAATCGCTGTAGCAACTTTGGATATGATGATTCAGCCCACTTATTCAAGTCCTATTTATCAAACTGATCATTTACTTATCCATCCACCCTAAAGGGCAGTAATTCATTCTGTTCTCATGCAGTATCAGTAGTTAATACCGTTGTTGAACTTATACATTGAAAGTTTACCAAGACACTTCTGTCACATACACAACTTGGATATTCTGCTATGTTAAAGCAACTCAGCTTTTACAGCATTGCTTAATTTCTCAGAGATGAATTATATTCTTAGCACACACTGGTACTCTACTACAAATGTGAATGCAGTACTAGCATTCATTTATGAAGCCATGATGTTCTCCCAGTTTCATAAATGAATTTCAGTTCTACACAAATGGACCCATTGGCACCTGCCACTCATAGCCCTAAGGGATCGTGCCCTTTTCCCCACTCTAGTTATGGTACTGTTGAAAGGAAATGTCTGACGCATACATGAATTATGTTTGATCCCCTACACATTTCAAGATAAGCATTCTAGAACCACTTCACTTAGAAAAACGTGTGTGAGTGTGTGTGTATATATGTGTATTATCTTCCTGTACTACTTAGCTGAAATTTCTAAATGACAGAAGAAATCAATAAGCCTTCCCAGTCTGCCATTTTAAGGGCCTTCACATTCTACAGCCTCTCTGTTCTCACCTTTGGCCTATAACCTTTTTATCACCTATACCATTCCCTTTTGAACATGTCTTGGATTCCCTCTCCACCATCCATTCCATTAGCACATTGTGAAGATGTACTTCCTGTGATCCAGGGAACAGTCCTTATCTACAATCTACAACCTGTAACTCATCCTCCCTTCCTTCTCTGTTTTTCATATTCAGAAAAAACTCCTTTAAAAATTTCTACAAGAGCTTTGTGGAATCACTTAGGCTACTTTATGTTACATTCAAGTATCCTTCTGCCTTCTTTATTCAACACTGTATGTCTTAAGCTCTTTTTAATTTTGTTTATATGGTTCATGGTGCAGACCTTGCTTCATTTTCTATTTTTTTCCTGAAGTTACAGCTTTGCAAATGTGATGTTTCAAGATCTACACACTATAGACTAACTGATAACTAATCAGCTGTTTTTAAAGAAGATTCAGCATTTTCACTTCAGATGATGCCCTTCATGTCTACAAGTCACATCACCTGATTAGTTTATCATATTTCTTTGGCACAATGATGGATTACCTTTAAATCAGCTCAAGTGACTACCCAAAAGTCTTCTCCATTTTACTGTTAATTTACTCCCATAATGCACATTCTTCTTAACATATTGTTATTCAGGCTTAGTTTGCATACCTGAATTAAAAGCTGAAATTCTCTAGACCATTCCTCTAGTCTTGCAAAATTTCTTATTCTCCTTTCATACTTTCTTATGAATCAACATTGCTGCATATCTTTGTGTAATCGTGAAGAATGATAATATTTTCTTACAGATATCTCCATATGTTTGTCACTTACATTACCATTATTCACTGCCCACTTGTATGGCATCACGCTATGTCACTTATATAAACACTGTTCATGGTGCATATATCACATGTATGTACCATGTCTCATCAACTGGTTTCATCACCTAATCACTGAACTTTAATATGTTATTTCCCTGCTCTGAATCCATGTTGCCTTGGTATCAATGACTCACCCAGTTTCAGATATTCAAGATTTTTTTCTGTCAGCAGCAGTTCCATCATTGCCATATGACAAAGGTCAAAAGAACAGTTAGGTAGTTTTTATCCTTCGTCATCCCCCGATTCTTCATTAGGAAAATCCGATCTCTTGCATTTTTTTTTCAAAACTCTGATGCCTCGTGGCTTTACTCAGCCTCCCCACTGTTCCTTAAGAACTTATACTTCTTTAAATTTTTTAGATCTTTTTAGACCCTCACTTCAGTTAAAGAACTGGAATACTGCCCCCCTCCCCCCCATATCAAGTATTACTAACAAGCAGCATGGTAAATCTCTGTGGAGTGCAATTTTACCCTTTTCCCCAATGTTGCGTGACCTGGAGATGATTGATACAAGTTGGGAGGGCATAGCATCCTATAATAACAAGAGCAAGAGTTTTTATTAATAACAGAAGGGGGAGTAACTCAAATTTGATAAGCTTTGTTAGAGGTGAGTTTGCTGCAATTGAGCAATATGTAGCTATATTGGTTTCTTAGTAAATACTGAGCAAAACTTTTCATTCAGTACCCCTATTTTTGCACTGCCTTTTCCCCACTATCATTAATTTTAGTTAGCTGCACTACAAATAACGTTTACCATTCTTTTTTCAATTATATCTATATATTTTATCTCCATTCACAACTGAACTGTCTGTTCTTACATCTGTGTTTTTACTTTTCCAGATGCCTTTCCTTGTTCCTGGTTGAAGTAATGACTGCTTCCTCCTTCATGTTTTTTTCTTTCCTATATAATATTTTCATTTATATTTTCCTAAATACTGTTATACTTCATTCATGAACATCCATATTTTTTCAATTATTTTATTTGATATTTATTTCACACATAGTTTTACTGTTTCTGTGAGAGCAGTTGTATGTTTTTGGTAGGTCACCATTTCCCTTCTTACCTAAATATAATATTTTACAGATTAATATGCCATTGAAAGAGAGTGCTAAACCATTCTGTATATCCCCTTCCATGTTTGTAAGTAGTTACCACACCAGCCCTTAGCTATGGCCCCATTGCACCAAGCTTCATTCCTTCCCTCTACTTATTCCAGAAGGCCCTGAGCCATGTTGCTATCTGGCATCCACCAACTCATCACATCCATTTCCTGTCATCATTAAGAATTAACTTCCTCAGAGGCACACTAACATCTCTCTTTGCTAGTCATCCCAATAACTTGTTCTAGTGCCGCACACACTTTTCATTCTTGAATTTAAAGCATCAGTGCTTTAAGAAATGTTTATCAAGAATGCGCAACATCCTTGTCTTAGGTCTCTGCCCCAACAACTTAATTCATACACTGGTCCAGGTCCTGCCAGATCTGCAATAAATGTAAATTTGTTAAGTACAAAATCACATTTACTGATTGACTCGCAAAAACGTTCTATTATTTCTTGTGGTAGGCTGACAAAGAATTATAAACTACCTGTTGAAAATCTAATTTCAAAATGTTATAGCAATAACCCATGGCTAGGTGTATGTAATGCTGGATTTAACCATGGTTGGCATGGTTTGGTCAGGAGGGTAAAGCCCGAGTGACCAAAGCCAACAGTAGGTAAATCCAGCATTGCCCACACCCAGCCATGGGTTATTACTATTGTACAATGGTGTAATTTTGCACTGTGTTGGGTTTTTGTTGTTATTCAGGTTTCAGTTTTATTTTGTATTCTTCCACTTTTTCTGAGAGAAAATAGTTCCAGACTTTTAGTTCAACACCAGGATTCAATAATGCCTACACCAAGAGTGTGCACCAAGTGTACAATGTTCTGAGTGGACAGACAACACAGGCATAACACACCTTCTTCCTCCTAATTTTAGTTTTCCTACTGATTTTCTTGCAGCTTTAAATACTGACAGGGATTTATAAAGGTTATCACAAAGTGTAGACTATATGTACATTCAATGTAATCTTTCTGAGTGACTAGAAAGTACAAAAATGTGGTAGGGATGTTCTTTAATACATACCGTGTGGACTTAATATAGGCTTTATTGAATCTGGCCTCAAGTTTATTGTTTATTGTACATTTCTTTTAATTTAAATACAATTTTTTAAGAAAATGTAAAAAGGGCATTATATAAGTAAATTTATTTTTTAAACTTTCTGCTATGTTTTGCTGTTTTAGTTCATTTTATATCCCTACACTGCCTCTGATGTGCATGTTGTCTATCTTCAGTTGATTTAGTTATATATACATTTTATTTTTTAATTTTTAAGTTATATATAAGCATACATTTACTTACTTTTTTATGTTGCAGATGTCTACTGTTTCATAATTTATCATTTTTCCTGTGGCTGATGAGGTTTCTGGTGTATTTTCAAAGTTTGGAGCTTGTGTGTCATAGAATTACTTTTTTTTTTGGTTCACTGTCTGTTTTATTATAGACTGCTAGAAAGGTGTTTGGTGTGAATCTGGACAGAGGAAGGAGGACAAGGAGACCTGGTGGTGGAATGAGGAAGTACAGGAGGAGTATACAGAGGAAGAGGCTGGCGAAGAAGAAGTGGGATTGTCAAAGAGATGAAGAAAGTAGACAAGAGTATAAGGAGAGGAGGTGCATGGCAAAGAGAGAGGTGGCGAAGGCTAAGAATAAGGCATATGGAGAGTTGTATGAGAGATTGGACACTAAAGAGGGAGAGAAAAGGACCTGTACCAATTGGCTAGACAGAGAGACAGAGCTGGTAAATATGTGCAGCAGGTACGGGTGATAAAGGATAGTGAGGAAAACATACTCACAAGCGAGGAGAGTGTGTTGAGGAGATGGAAAGAGTACTTGAGGGTCTGATGAATGAAGAGAATGAGAGAGAGAGAGAGAGAGAGAAGGTTGGATTATGTGGCGATAATGAATCAGGAAGTGAAACAGATTAGCAAGGAGGAAGTAAGGACAGCTATGAAGAGGATGAAGAATGGAAAGGCTGTAGGCCCAGATGACATACCAGTGGAAGCATGGAGGTGCTTAGGAGAAATGGCAGTGGAATTTTTAACCAGATTATATCTGGAAGATGACTAGAAGAACCACTGCTCGTACTTATGATGAAATAAATTTATTATCACTCCACACAATACAACGAACGATGTACAGGTTAAGCGCTTTCAACTGTGATACACAGTCTTCATCAGAACAACATATTGCTTGTACATTGGTGTTTATATACTATACCATTTACATACTTGATTGTATAATTACTCTGGTTACCGCCAAAAACTTTAAAGACATATTGCACACTGTGGTTTGGTAAAGATGGAAGTACATTTAAATACCCACAATTTCTACTTTACTATGTGTATATTTTGGCTACTGATACCTTGTTCTTCTACCATTGATTTTTCCATACTCAAATATATCCTATCAATACTCATAAGTCTCATCATATACATACTTTGTTTAGTGACAAAAATAGAAAAAAATAAAAATAAAAAATGAAAAATGAATGAAATCACATAAATAATTCTCCTAACTATATATTCTAATACTACCTATTCTATCTAAGACTACTGTGTTGTTATGTGCATAATAATGTATATGCATTCTGAAATTCACTATTTCAAACATGAATCAATGAATACCCATATACCATCCTTAAAAGCATAAAAACAAACTAAATATAATAAAAATATATATATATAAAATCAGGATGAATATACATGTACTATTGTTGAACATGACACAAACTTCACTATACTTTTCCGCATCATATATGTACAAATATGTGCTGGATTGTATATAAAATCATATATGGTTATGACCAAGTTAAACACACATAATAAAATGATGCTACACAACCCACACGTGGTCCTACATATCTATACATATCTAAATTGAAAAATACACAATACAAGATGCAAGATATAAATTACTAGATATCAAATGCTGATAATATATCACTCTTATATCTCTATAAGCTCGCTTATAACAAGGCTAAAAATGGTTTTATACTAACAAAATCATTAAGACCTGGTTTTCTGGTGGAGTCAGGATCTGCCATCTACTCTCACTTGCTGCTAACTCCATCTTCCAATTCCCTCCGAATGGTGTAATGGAAACCTGATCAATAATGGCAAATATAAAACTATGATCTGTCCCTTGTTCCATAATATGCCTATATAACGCATTTTTACTATCACATTTCTGTATCCGGTATGAATGTTCATATATGCGTTTCTTTAGTTGTCTTTCAGGTTTTGCCAATATAGTGGGCATTACATCGTATGCAGTTTGCTATATACACAACCCCTTTTGAACAGCAATTCCCGGTTTTACATCTAATAAATGTACGATTGATATCATCTAACCTGATGGTATTGGCAATGTTGATGTACTTACATTGTTTACACCTTCCACATTTTTTGGTTCCTTTATGTGTAACTACTATATCCTTACTATAGCTAGCTCTCTCCAACAATCGTTTAATATTGGGCGCCGTTTTGTATACACATTTTGGATATTTATCCCATCTTTGTTCTTTATCTATAGATGTTATTATTGCCCAGTGTTTCTCTAAAATTTCTTTAATCAAATGTGTATAAGGTGTATATGTGAGTACACATACTCTTCCTTGGAATGTACTGTGTCCATCTGTCTTATCGGTCATTATATAACAGCCTAATAATGGTGGATATTTATGTCCCCATTCGCCTTCCACATATCTAATTACTTCGTTAACCATTTTTATTGGGTATGCATGATCTAAGAATAACCCTCTGATGTTATTGAGTTCCGCCTCCGTTATGGTCCTTGTGGAAGACATCCTGGCTGCCCGAATACATTGCCCTTTCACTATATTTTTAAATACATGTGGAGGATGGCTGCTACTAAAATGTATATAGTCATTCGAAAATGTGGGCTTTCTGTATAACTTAGAAATGAAACCCACATCATCATGACTGATTAATACATCCAGAAATGCTGTTTCAGTATTACTGAAACTATGTGTAAACTTTAAAAAACTGGTGGTATTATTTATATAAGTCATAAATTCCTGTATTTTTTCCACTGGGCCATTCCACATGATAAAAATATCATCCAGGTATCTTGCATAATAGGAAATGTCAGAAAAAAAATGTGCTGTTGAATATATGTTCTGACTCCCATTCTAGCATGACCAGATTTGCGAAAATGGGAGCACAAGCTGCTCCCATGGCCACACCCCTGATCTGTCTGAAAAATTCTCCCTGGAATGCTATGTAGTTGTGGTCCAGTACAAGCCCCATCATGTCACATATTAAAGAGATCTTATTCCATGTCAGGCCTGAATATTTCCTTAAGCTATTGGCAAAAAATTCCAGGCCCTCATCTTTGGGAATGCTGGAAAAAAGGTCCTGGACATCTATAGTGAGATAAGTTATGTTTGGATGCCATTTATCTCTAGTTAAATCCCCCATAAATTTCCAGGAATCTTTCATGATATGAGAAATGGATTTATACACATCTTTAAGCCAACCATCTATAAGTTTCCCTATGTTGAAAGTTTTGGAACGAGAGCCTGAAACTATTGGGCGAAATGGAGGATTCTTCAAACCCTTATGTCTCTTTGGTATACCCACCATCCTGGCCAATACTGGGTAGTCCATCTTTATAAAAGAATAGGTGTCGTTGCATATCCTATTATCGATCAAATATTCTTCTATAGCCAAATCTATTCTTTTATACCCAATGTTGATTTGGTTAATAGAAATGTTCTCGTAATTACCTGATTCATAAAAAAGTTTATGCAACGCTTCATTATATACATTTGTGTAGTAAATTACTGCCCCACCGCCCTTGTCGGGCTTCATAATTCTTATGTCCTTATTGCTCATAAGTGTAGATAATGCTTCTCTCTCCAATGCTGGGAGGTTGTCTATATAAAAGAGTGTTTAACTTTCTTAACATTTTTATACGTCCAATATATATCATTGCAAACTAATTTTTCAAAATTCAACACTTGCTGATTGTTATCAGGAATAAAGGTACTTTTCTTTTTAAGGTCAGTTCCTGCTATACCTATCTGTCCCTTCTCTTCACTACTATTTGTGTTGAAATATGCAGCCAAGTTGAGTCTTCTGCAAAACATTTTGATCTCCTTAATGTTGTCCACTAATTGCAGCCCGGTGGCTGGTATATATTTCATACCCTTACTCAACAGTGATCCCATCTCGTAGCTAACATCCAACTCTGTATAATTATACACCTTAAATCCTTCAAAAATAATTACTTTTGGATGTGTACTACCTGAGTTGTTATCCATGGAAGCTTCCACTATATTGGTGTGACTACCATTTTCTGTCTTACCATAGTGGAATGTAGGTATCTCTACTTCTAAATCTTTCTTACAATATAACGAATCATTTCTATCACTTGTTCCACTTTCAATCTTATCAGTCGGTGTAGGGGGGGTTTCAATTCCGTAGATGTCATTTATCGCTGCCTGTTGCTGTTTCGTGCTGGAAAAAATCTTCCCCCCTGAAAATTTTCTTCCCTTGTATTTGTTCTGACAGATTTTCTCCTGGATTGAAAGTTACTAACATCATTATTAGGGTCCCTATATGCAGGCCAAACATATGCCCTATTATTCTTATATAATTCCAAGTCACGTATGATCTTCCTATTCTTCCTTTCCATAATAGTCTGTATTTTGTTATCAGCTATTTCATACTGTTTCATATATAAATCCTTCCATATGTCATATTCCTTGTGACTTGTTATCATGTTATTAATACTCTCTAATTCATTGGCCAACTTAATAAGTTTTTCATCTAAATGTTTGATAACTGTTTTTATAAATGCGAACCCAAAATTATCAAATAATTCGTTAAAGTCCTTAAGAGTGTCACTCCCATATCTAATTCCCAACGGCAATTTGAAAAATCTCATGCCTTTAGGTACTATCTTTAGTTTAAGACACTTAGATAAATAGCTGCAGTCTAACTTAGTATTTTTATATGAAATTAATTTCTTGCCATAATCAAATATCATATCCTTCACAGAAGTATGCATCCTATCCATCTTGCTAACTCTGTTATTTACAAATCCTCCATCCACATCACAAAAAACAAAACTGTCATCTAGGAACTGTACCATCAACTCATCTTCCATGCAGCCCCTACTGTCACGTTTATTACTATTAATTTTACATTCTGTAATATGTCCATTATGTTGCATAAAAGATTTTGGTCTACATGGACTGGAAAATTCATGGTTACAAGTCTGTATAACAGTACCTTTAGAGGCCAACACGGCCTTGGATTTTCCATTACCATAGGTTTTCACTATGGGATATTCTTTCGGTCGTGCTCCATTATACATTGTCTCTTGTCGAGCCCTGCTGAAACTAAAGTCGAATGTGAAGTCCTGGTCCAAAGTATTGCAAGGATGTTCGCTGCATATTTGGGCATCGCTGTGGCTAATTAAATCTATCCCCTCGATATAATTTCCTTTACGTTTATCAGCTGTGTCGGTAATACTGTCTACTTTACAATTTAGCCTAGTATCAGCATCCATGCTTCTAAGTCCTTTAGGAAAGCCACGGTCGGGTGTTTGTAATGAATTCCTTTCCAGGTGTCCTGGAGATGTTAACGAATCGTCAATACGACGTTCTTTACGTTTCTCCAACATCGTCACTTCCCCTGGAATGCGTACCTCTGTATCTTCCGTTATTGGTCCTACGATCCTCTTATGCACCTTCCCTTTGGTGGCGTTTACGGTTACCAGCCCTGTAACCAAGTCCAGCAATCTGTGCACCTCTCCCTGTAGGGACGTGAGATCAGCTCTTAAAAGAGCTATTTCATCTTTCGACAATGAAGCAGATGTAGATTCCTCTGGGTCAGTCATCCTAAAATCAGCTCCGTAAATAATGCACGAACACCAACCAACCAAGTAATATATCTGGAAGCTGACTAGAAGAACCACTGCTTGTACTTATGATGAAATAAATGTATTATCACTCCACACAATACAACGAACGATGTACAGGTTAAGCGCTTTCAACTGTGATACACAGTCTTCATCAGAACAACATATTGCTTGTACATTGGTGTTTATATACTATACCATTTCAATTTAGATATGTATAGATATGTAAGACCACGTGTGGGTTGTGTAGCATCATTTTATTATGTGTGTTTAACTTGGTCATAACCATATATGATTTTATATATAATCCAGCACATATTTGTACATATATGATGCGGAAAAGTATAGTGAAGTTTGTGTCATGTTCACCAATAGTACATGTATATTCATCCTGATTTTATATATATATATTTTTATTATATTTAGTTTGTTTTTATGCTTTTAAGGATGGTATATGGGTATTCATTGATTCATGTTTGAAATAGTGAATTTCAGAATGCATATACATTATTATGCACATAACACAGTAGTCTTAGATAGAATAGGTAGTATTAGAATATATAGTTAGGAGAATTATTTATGTGATTTCATTCATTTTTCATTTTTTATTTTTATTTTTTTCTATTTTTGTCACTAAACAAAGTATGTATATGATGAGACTTATGAGTATTGACAGGATATATTTGAGTATGGAAAAATCAATGGTAGAAGAACAAGGTATCAGTAGCCAAAATATACACATAGTAAAGTAGAAATTGTGGGTATTTAAATGTACTTCCATCTTTACCAAACCACAGTGTGCAATATGTCTTTAAAGTTTTTGGCGGTAACCAGAGTAATTATACAATCAAGTATGTAAATGGTATAGTATATAAGCACCAATGTACAAGCAATATGTTGTTCTGATGAAGACTGTGTATCACAGTTGAAAGCGCTTAACCTGTACATCGTTCGTTGTATTGTGTGGAGTGATAATAAATTTATTTCATCATAAGTACGAGCAGTGGTTCTTCTAGTCAGCTTCCAGATATATTACTTGGTTGGTTGGTGTTCGTGCATTATTTACGGAGCTGATTTTTAACCAGATTGTTTAATGAAATTTTGGAAAGTCAGAGGATGCCTGAGGAGTGGAGAAAAAGTGTTTTGGTACCCATCTTTAAGAATAAGGGTGATTTGCAGAGCTGCAGTAACTACAGAGGGATACAATTGATCAGTCACAGCTTGAAGTTATGGTAAAGAGTAGTGGAAGCTAGGTTAAGAATGGAGGTGATGATTAGTGATCAGTAGTATGGTTTCAGGCCAGGAAAGAGCACTACAAATGTAATGTTTGCTCTGAGAGTGTTGCTGGAGAAATACAGAGAAGGTCAGGAAGAGTTGCATTGTGTCTTTGTGAACTTAGAGAAAGCATATAACAGAGGTCCTAGAGAGGGGTTGTGGTATTGTATGAGGAAGTCGGGAGTGGCAGAGAAGTATGTAAGAGTGGTACAGGATATGTACGAGGGTAGTTTGACATTGGTGAGGACTGCGGTGGGAGTGACAGATACGTTTAAGGTAGAGGTGGGATTACATCAAGGATCAACTCTGAGCCCTTTCTTATTTGCAGTGGTGATGGACAGGTTGACAGATGAGATCAGACAGGAGGCCCCGTGGACTATGATGTTTGCAGATGATATTGTGATCTGTAGGGACCAGGTTGAGGAGACCCTGGAGAGGTGGAGATATGCTTCAGAGAAGAGAAGAATGAAGGTCAGTAGGGCTAAAATAGAATGTGTGTGTGTAAATGAGAGGGAGGGTGGAGGAATGGTGAGGATGCAGGGAGTAAAGTTGGTAAAGGTGGATGAGTTTAAGTACTTTTGATCAACAGTGCAGAGTAATGGTGAGTGTAGAAGACAGGTGAAGAAGAGAGTACAGGCAGGGTGGAAAAGAGAATGTCAGGAGTGATTTGTGACAGACGGGTACCAGTAAGAGTGAAAGGGAAGGTCTACAAGAGGGTAGTGAGACCAGCTATGTTATATGGGTTGGAGAAGGTGATACTGACGAAAAGGCAGGAGTCAGAGCTGGATGTTAAGATTTGCACTGGGTGTGACTAGGATGGACAGGATTAGGAATCAGTATATTAGAGGGTCAGCTCAGGTTGGACAGTTTGGAGACAAAGCAAGAGAGCTGAGACTGTGCTGGTTTGGACATGTGCCGAGGAGGGATGCTGGGTATATTTGGAAAAGGATGCTAAGGATGGAGCTGCCAGGTAAGAGGAAAAGAGGAAGGCCTAAGATAAGGTTTATGGATGTGGTGAGAGAGGACATGCAGGCAGTTGGTGTGAAAGAGCAAGATGCAGAGGACAAGAAGAAATGGAAACAGATGGTCCGCTGTGGCGAGCCCTAACGGGAATAGTGGAAAGAAGATGATGACTGTGTTTTATTATTAGTATTATCTTCATTTATTGTATTTTTTTTTTTTTTTTGGTGTTTAAGGTTCTGTGGCGACCCCTAACAGGAATAGTGGAAAGAAGATGATGACTGTGTTTTATTATTAGTATTATCTTCATTTATTGTATTTTTTTTTTTTTTTTTTTTTTTTTGGTGTTTAAGGTTGTGTTCCAGAGATTATTTTTCTCCATGTTTTGAATTCATCTGGTGATGGCTGGTAATAGAATAATAGTGATGTTTCACTTTTATGCCCTGAGATGCTCATTACTTGTCATGCTTCCATTCCTGATTGTGAAAGTAAGGTTACTGTTGTTGTTTGTAAGGAGTGTTTTGTACATCTTTTTGACAGATTTGCTAGTTTGCACATTTCTGGTGTAATTTTTGAAAGGTAATTTACTCCCATTGGTTGTGTTGTGTACACATTTCCATTTTGTCTAGTATATCTTGAGGCGGTATCTATGTGTAGAAATGCTGTTGCTGTATTAGCTGGTATATTTTGAAAGTATTTTTTGAAACTTTTTATAGGACATAATGGGTGTGTGGGGTTTTCAAACATGAATCCTCTAAATAATTGTTTTGTGAGGTTGTAATGTTCTGTATGTTTTTTGGTGTTCGTTAAATTTTTTTATGTATTTTGTACCATCTTCATTTTTTTATTGTGAAAACTGTCTTGTGTGAGGTATCACATTCCTTCATTTCCACATCTTGTGAAGTACAGTTGGAAATCAAACCAGACTTTTCTGATGAGTCTATCTGATGTGTTTGGGGAAAGTGTTTGGCTGTTTCTTAGTTATCTTACTTCTTCTATTGTTAGTAGGTTGTGGTGTTCTGATGCATCTTATCCTGGTCTTCTGTATTTTTTAATTACTGATTAAAATACATTATTAGCATTTGTTAGATATGCATCTGTAATTATGTTAAATTTTCTCTTTAATGCTGAGTTGTTTATATATCTGTTGAGTCCTGTAAGTATGGCTACAAATGCACATATAACATTCTTTTCACTTGTGTTTCATACTGTAGAGTAGATTTCACTTGTGTTTCATACTGTAGAGTAGAGTTCTCTTAGTTTAGAGAGAGATTTGAGTTTAATTTCTCTGGTGTAATAGTGTGCAAGTCTATACTGTAGTTTTCTTTTTCTTGCCAGTTTTGAAATATGTTTATAGCCCACTTTGTTTTCTTGTACTTGTTTCTTCCTTTTCCAATTCTGGTATTTCTACTTCTTCAGGTGTTTTTTCTGCATGTCTTTTGTTGGTTTGTTGGATTCTATTATTTTGAAAATGTTCTTTTATTTTCTGAAGTGTGTGGGTAGTCATATTATCCTGGTTTCTCTGGGAATGGTTACGTTGTTTTACGTCCTGTTCTTCCTCTTGCAGCATTTTCTTGCTTGTTAGAGGATGAGTTATGTCTTGTACATTGTTAAATATTTCTTGTAGTTCAGTATCACTTATTAGATCAAAGTTTAATTCCATGTTTTCTTTGTTTTATTTTCTCTCTCTACTATGTATTATTCGTGGTTATTTTTTTACTGTTTTTAAGGCAAGAAGGCTCGTGGATGGCTGCGCTGTTTCCACAAGGATGTATTATTTGGTTTTGTGTGTGGTTTTAGTATTAGAGTACAAGTTTGAGTAGTTTTGTTATAGGTTTATTTTTATTTTATAGTGTGTGTGTTATATTTCTGGGTTTAAGTATTTATTCAGTTTATCCAAAACTGACAGTTTTTAAGTGTGTCCAATCAGCGTCCTCATTTTTGGAATATTAGTTTGAAGTTTTTGAGTAGACTGGTTTATTTTATAGTTTTTTTCATAAACATTTGTATACATTTGCAAATAAACTGGTAATCTTCATTGCACCACTAATTACTGTGAAAGACTAGGGAAACAGCAGTAAATTGTGAATAATGTAATACTAGCTGAAAACAAAGAAGATTGAAAACTTTTGTTTGAAAGACCAAAGTTTACCAAAATATGTGACTGCATCCACATCTCTTTTATAGGTAGCAAGTAAAAATAAGTTAAATACATGTATATTTCTGGTGTCTTCTGGTCATATTATATTAAAGTGAAGTTACTGCTGTTTCTCTGCTGTTTTCTCAGTGGTTGACGGTGCACTGTTATTTTGTGTGCTCTGTACTCTTGTACATGAGGAAGGTGTTAGTAAGCTACTGTGTCAGCTGCTATGTTCTGGGTATAAGAAAAATCAGGTACATTTTGCATTTCTTTTTTTTTTTTTTTGGACGTACCCGATTCTTCTTGTCTGCAGAACATTGCAGCTGACTTAGTAGTTTACAAATACTTCCACATCTGCAAGATTGTTTCTTGATTGTAAGTGTTCTTGCTATTTCTTTTCTATATACCGATAGGAAAGGGCAGTCACTGAATGATACTTTAGTGGCCAGACTTTTCCTGTTGGTATATGCTCGATTTATAATGGGTATGCTTGTTGGGCTGATCAATCAGCATACATGTTTTTGAATATAAATGATCTTCCATTGTATAATACAGCAATAACCTGTAGCTGGGTGTGGGTAAATCCAGCATTACCCACACCAGCCATAAGTTATTGCTATTACACAATGCCATTATTTAAGGAAAAAGTTACTTATTTTCTTAAATAATGTCTTTGTATAACAGCCCCATGGTGCTCTTCTGCCCCCCCCACAATATCTTGGTGCTTTCTTGATGCACTGGGCATGCATATGGGACTTACATTCTCACACTTACATAATACATCAGTGGAAAGTAAGCCACGGAGAAAGGAAGATCTCCATTGATTTTTTTTTTTTTAATTAAAAAAAAAAAAAATTTGAAATCCGGACAATTCAAAACTTATGAGAGAGACAGGACGAGAAAATAAAAGGAGAAATCGGGCACATTTTACTACTTCTACATAACATCCCTGATTATCTTTGTAGTTTCTCTGTCCCATCTCTCTCTCACACTTCTGAAGTGTCCAGATTTCTAAGTTTATTATTTTGAAAAAGTGAAGAAAACTGAAATCTCCATAGCATACATTAACAGAAGAAAGTCCAGGCAAGTGGACTTTTTTCTATTGGTATATGCTGGATTTTACAACTGCACGCTGGTTGGGCTGACCAATCAGTGTGCATGTTTTTGAATGTTAATGGCCAGTCACTGTATAACAGAAAAGATTAAAGCTGTTATTTTAAAACAAGTTAAAAACAGTTTTTGCTTATTCTCCAAAGGAAGGAGACATGGCTGCAGTTTGTAAAAGATAATGTTTTAACTTTGAAGCATCATTACAAGTGAAGAATGATGAGGTGATTTAATACTGTAGAAAGCTAGAAAGACATTACAAGGAACCATTTTCCCTCATACCATAACAAACTACACATTGTCATGATTGTTCTGTTAACTTTAGGTTTTGAATCTGGTGGCATCTTTCAATATTTGAATTAAAGTGAAGATATGACATTAGATAAGCCTAGTACTAGTGAAAAATGAATGTAGTGGCATAGTTTTCTGCATCAATGCACCTGCTAGAGAAAAAAAATGGCAAAAGAAGTTTTTAAAAATACTCCTTTTCTAATATAACAAACTAACCTGTGGTGAAACATGAAACAAGGAGCCATAAAAATACTAAATTTGACTTTAATACATAGAATACAAATATAAAAAAAAAAAAAAAAAAAAAACGTTTTTGGAAATAAAGTGCAACAGTCCATCAGTTGTAAACAGAGCGTTGACTAAGCAGTTTTATATTTTTAAATAATATAAATAATCACACGGCTATATGAATGACCAATTATATTTACATAATTCAACATAGTGTCATTAATTGTGCTTAGAAGTAGTTTAAAACTGTTTCATGTTCCTTTTTCTTAAATAAGGTTAAACAGAAATCATATCTTTTAATTTTTTTCCTCTTGTTCTGTCTAAACATATTTCTCATTGTAATTATGTTAACAGCAGCTCATTCTTAACCACTTAAGTCTGGCAGTTGACACAGAAGATTAAAGCTCTGTTAATAAGCTATTAAAGCTCTGTTAATAAGCTATTTCCTGTGTTTCCAGGTTCATTTCCCCTCAGTCCCCACTGCCTGTGTGACACTGTGCACATCATTTACCCACACAGTTTTCTTAGGCTGAGTCTGAAAAAAAGTCCATGGAGATCAGTGCTCAACCCCAGTTAACAAATACATATAAAATAAAATTACAGGTGATGATTTTAAAAACAAACTCCTGTTGGCAATCTGCAAGGGTTCAATAGACTTAATACTTGAAAAAATGGATCAGTAGTAGAAATGTAAGGTTCAGCATGGCTAGGAGGGCTGCTTCTTTAGAAAGCTATAGCTGTTCCAGGTTCAACAGATGACAGTATTAAATTGAGGGGCAGAAAAAACTACAGGATATCCTCCAAGGATTTAAACCCTCACAACATTTAAAAGTTGTAGCAGAAAACCCTCTGAGACTCTAATGAAGTCAGTGTACTGCCCTACTAAAAGTAAAGTTAAATACTGAAGTTTTAATTTTCTTAGCATCACGCAATCTAATAACAAAGGCACACCTTCTTTTGAATATGAGGTTAGCCATTTACCTGCCCTTCGCAAAAGATGGCAATATTAACTAGGTGACATCAAATCCGAGATAGTGACTTCTCTAGCCTTTATCTGTACCATTTATACCTATCCAGAGCAAATATGAGGATGTAGTTTGTGAAAGAAGTTGTGGTGGTCACATGGCTTCATATGTCTAAAGATATAAACAAATTTATGACTGCATAAGACAATCTAGCCTGTGGCAGTGGTAAAGAAAGTTTGTCTAGGCATATGGGTAAAATTGAAGAGAATGGTACCTATCCCCATCAGAGTCACTGTTCTGAAGCATTAGTACACTAAATAAGAAAACGGTTCAGAGCTGCATCATCCAATACAAAAGAAGCTACACTTGCTCAGACTCCTAAAAAAATCATTTTAGTTACCTAATCAATGTATTGGGGAGTATCTTGATTTACATACTATTGGGGGCGATAGTCTTCTTACCCAAGCTGTTGAATATGGGTAATACAATGATTGGATCATAAAGTCTGTTGTCTTTTTTTTTGTAATCCAAAATCCCAATATAAAGGTATATTTAGAAAGTGCAGCAAAACATCAGGGCACAACAAATGAATGTTATGATAGAAATACAACTCCCAAGAGACTATAGCTTTACGTCTCACCACAAGTCACACATGACATCTGGAATGCACATCACAACGTTTTGACGCACACAGTTGCTTGTGTATCTTTCACCATGGGAAGGTTTAAAAATAATTTGTTTGGCACACTAAATACAGATCATGAGAAAATCTCATACTATGCATTTCATTTAAAGGTATTTTTATATAAACAAAGCTGGAAAAAGAATAAATGCTTAACTGGCACAGGAGCTGTTTGAATGCTATAGTTTGTAAAAGCATAAGCATTGATTACAGATGAACAAATATCTTGCAATGATGTAATAAACTACACTTTTGTGATGTGCAAAAAAAGTTAATAGAAGTTGTTTAAAAGTGTATTTCGTAAGTATGCAGTAATCTGTGGCCCATATGAATTACACAGCAAAAATATCTAATATGACGATAATATATGAAACCAATTCTAATGAAAAAACATCCGATACTAAATTATAAATTTATGGAAGGTAAGAGGTGACCCAGTTGCTCAGAATTTGGAAACTTATGTGGCCAGTGACCTAAATTTTGACCAATGTTTTCCATTGTTGTAAGAAAGTCCTTCTTTATTGCACAACTTATAAACAAAGGGATTGTGTCAAGATCTAGGGATGTCATTGCCCCCCTTTACTCAACCCTCAGAAGGCCAATCATTGAATATAATGCCCCCTTTGGCATGTATCTGTCCAGACACATGCAACAATGCCCTCAGAGATAACCTTACTAAGATGATACAAGGCCTAAACAGCATGTCTTACATGGACTAACTCAAAGCATTGTCAATATACTCTGCATCTTACAGACTGCTAACAGGTGGCCTGAGTCTGGCATACAATACATTCTCTAACCGATTATTGAGGGATATACTGCACATCAGCAACTTCTATAACATCAGAAATATTCAGTCTAGAGATCTAAACTCCTATCATATGTTCTGTCACAGTATGAAAATATAGACACATTTTGTATACATTTCTCGATTTATTAAATGCTACTGAATTAATGACTGAGTGTTATCTCTGTTGTTATAGAAAATCAAATATTTCCCAGTATTATTTTAAGCATGATATAGCCAGTGCTAAGAGCAAAAGGATGTCTTCCATTGCTGGAATCTTGCTGAAATGCTAAACATCTCTATTTTAAGAAAATGGGAAAGTCAGAACTTCAATATGTCATTTGCTATGAGAAATGTATGGAAAGTGTTTTGTGGGAAAAAACATGTCTCTGGCTAATGTGTAGACATAAATCACCATGTTGCATAGTCCTTAAACTTCCCTGGCAAAACATCAAGAGACTTAAATATTTAGCATTTGCATTTCTGTTAACAGGACTCTTTTGTTGTATCTAACTTATGACTGAGCCCCTGGGATGGTGTTGAGTATATCTTTTAGAACAGGCCAAAAACTGCTATATGTGCAGTCTAATTTGTACAGACTGATCTTCATGTGGGAGCATAATTAATGCATTGTGCTAGAAGAGAAATACTTAAATATATGGAATTAACTATATGAAAGTAATGTGGGTTTATGACAGTCATATTTTTTAAATGCCTTTAAAATGTAAGCTTGACAACTGAACCTAAAAACCTTTTGACAGAATGCCTCAAACAGATGATTTGAACCATCCTGTGTCAAAAAATAAGACAGAATTAAATTCTAAGTCACACAAAGGCATATAGTGATGAAAAGTAAAATATGAGTATGAATTAATGACACATTATTGTCCTAATAGAAAAAGGTCAACTGCAAAAGTTTAGATGTCACTCTTGAAGAGTCTGTACACTTTTCAGGGCAATTTTGGGAGAAACAGTAGCCCCTTCCTTGAAAATATTGTGTGTGTCTGTGAAAAAGAAGTGTGTTGAATGCAGAACAATACAATGAAAGCATGGGATTTGGAGAAGCCATAACACTCACCTCATCTTCACTGACACCACACACCAGAAAAATCCAGATCTAAGGTGAAAACAATTTGCAGACTAGAGTTGCCGCCTTTTCAAATGTTCAAAGTGGTACTTTTTTGAAGAAACATGGGATTTTGCATGACAAACCATACTCCTAGCGAGTGCAAAATACAGGACTTCACTATTTTTCCTAAATAAAAACTTATCCTTGCAGTATTTGAGTTGCTTATGCTGTTTCATATAACATTTAGGTGATTCAGATACAAAAATAATGGTTTTATGCAAATATTGAAGAAAACTTATGAAATATATTTTGTCCTAAAATCTCAGGACATTGACATTTTTTTTTTCACAAGACAGAGCTGCCCATATAGGGACTGTCCTGCACAAAGAGTGACAGGTGGTAACCCAATAATGCAGATCTAGTGAAAAAGGGGAAACTAGCAAAAAATATAAAGAAAAGCTTTCAAAAGCATTTTCAAAATTATTATTATTATTATTATTATTGGGAAATCTATTAAACATTTTTTAGCATGGAAAGTTCCACTGCAACATAGTTTAGTTGTGCATTTTGTTTTGTATTCTATTAGTAGAGATTAAATGACGTAGAAGAAGAAAAGTCATATTTAGAATAATGAAGAGACAGAACGTTTTCCACAAAAAAGGGTGAAAATATACCTGCAGGGGAACTGGCTAATGTATATTATAAACCTAACAAATGTAATAAGATTTCATCCTGGCTAATTCCATTAATTGTAAAAGGTCAGCTTTACAATGAAAGAGCTATAATGAAAACAAGAGGTTCTCCTGGAAGGACATATAGTCAGAATGTAGCAGGAAGGATCATGGTCACAGGAAAGTGGCTTTGGGAAGGTATCAGTAGCCCTTCCATGGAAATATCATAAGAGTGTGTGTGTGTTTAAGTAAAAGCCTAAGTTACTGTTGGTTATGCTACTCTTTGACCACTGGGCTCAGACAGAGGTAGATGAAATCCTGAGAAGACAGTAGTATATTTGCTATAGAAGGTAGACACAAAGCCTCAGAATAGTGGAGCACTGCCCCAACTGAAGATTTTTGAAAGTGCTGTTCAAACACGATCTCAAGAAATCAAAATCAGCCAACTGTGACCCATTAGGACCAAGAAACAATCCCATGAAGCTCGGTTTTCTGTTTTAATTAAATACTACCCAGTTAGCTACATCTGGAGTCCTGTTTAACTATATGCAGTTCCTTAACTCTAAATCACATAGCAGCAAGTAATTTAGTCTTCATACTACTGGAATGTGGGTTGCCAATTTTGTGAGATGGCTACTAGCAAATTTCTTATCAGTATAATATTCCAGGAATGCACCATTCTTTCATCTCAGGGCTAGTAGACACACTTGGATCAGTGCAATGGCTGTTTTTAAATTTTACGCCTCCCTCTAGACAGCAATATTTGCCTAAAAAACTAAACTGGAGTAAACTGTATGTCATTCCAGAAGCTACCTTCGAAAACAAAAATTATCAAATCAATTAAATGAGATGGTTTGTCCTGTCTGAAAAATATTGTTATCAAAAGCCTGTCAAAACTTTCTTCTTCCCAACTTTGTTATAATAGAGCCTGGACCAGTTAAACTAATCTGGAAATAAAATACATACATACACATGGATTCACTTCAAAAGTTCGAATTTCCAAAACATCGAATTTCATATGATCGAGACCATATGACTGATGTTTCTAAATGTCGAGATTACGAAATAAATCCAAAAAACTTTTTAGTTTCTGCGGGGGGGGGGCAAGCACCCCCCCACACACACCCACGCTACTTAAATATACCAACTCCGAGATTGCACTACAGTGAGGAAAAGGGAAATATCCTGTTCTGCGCTATATGCAGATCTCCGTTCAGAATGTCAAAGTTCTAAAACTTCGATCATAAAGTCCCGACCATATGAATTTAGAGATTTAGGATTTCAAGATTCTGAAAGGAACCCATATACACACACACAATGCAGCAAAGAAAAAGAAAAAAAAAAATAACCTGATTCTTTATTAGATGTTGTGTGTTTATTGGAATCATACTTGCTCCTACTGTTATTAGTTTAAAAATAATTCTGTTTTTTTTCTTTTTGTCTCCATGGCTTGTAATACCCATTCCCTGAGAAAATTACAAACTGCAACCATTAAAAAAAAAAAAACTATGCATTATTTTTCCTTTTGTGGTTTAATTATTTGTGAGGAATATCTTTGGTTTTACTTCAGAATCTATTATCCAAAATAATTCGTTTTTTATAAATAATCCTTTTAATTATTTTCCATCATTTCATGATGTTGACAAAACTATTCAAAATGCAGTACACATGTCTTACATCATTCTTAATGCTCTGGCAAATATATCTTCAAGGCCATCCGATGTATGCATATCGACATTCATGTCTTCACACAACCCCTACAGCTGCCTACAAAGTCCTGTTACACTCATTGCTATATCCACTGTGGGTTTGTGTGTGTATGTGTGTACCTATTTATTGAATGAATGAATCGTGTATGTATGTATGTATGTATGTATGTATGTATGTATGTATGTATGTATATATATATATATATATATATATATATATTTATTTATTACTTATTACTGAGTAACCCTTCATTAATGAGCTTTCAGGCTCAGTAATACTTAAAAGCATACCTTTCAACCTCCTAAACTAAGAAATCTGGTTGCTAGAAAAATTTGAAAGAATTTGTGTTAACATGCATTTTCTCAAGGATAAGAAACCTGAAACTCAAATGTATATCATTATTTAGTGACTTCAATCCTCAGTGATTTGCCAAAAAGCACAATTTTTATGAGGCACAGACCAAAAATATAAGGCAAAAATCTGGACAGTTGAGAGCGATGCTGAAAAGAGCTGGATTCAGAAATACAAAAGGCAATACTTATGTGAATGAAATAGTTAAAACAGCTCATTTATTCAGAAAAAATGCAAAGTATTTAATCAGGATATGAATATTAAATCAGAGCCTATTTCATGGCATAGCTTGCTGGAATAACGAGCTTAACTAAATTGCTTATCATAACACTAACACCATATGCTGGGAAATTTGAAATGAAGAATGGATTTTTAATTAATCAATAAGGCCAACAGTGCTGTTGAAAAGTAATATGGGGTCTAATGTAAACTGTTTTGTCTTGTGTATAAAAATTAAAAGGTGTAAGGGGGATATTGCCTCCACTTCATTATTACTTGTATGAGAATGTGGTATAACTTAGTATAATAGCAGAGTTGGTTATAAGCTTTATTTTGCATTTCATTGTTTTCATTTGTAATTTTCATTTTAACCATAAAGTACGGCCCATGTTGTTCCTGAAAGCAGAAAATGATGTTGATATGTAGTTCTGCTGTTTGTTCATTTCTCCACAGGGCATATACAAGTTTTTGTATCATTTGATCTGTCTACCACATCTGTTAAAAAATGGTTTCTTTATCTTGAAAACTGCTTACATAAGCATCACAGTCTTTTTGGTGACTACAGTGTTAAATGCACAACCTAACCTGTACATGACTCACTGGTTACACACTCAGGCATCTTTACTTGGGGCTAGTGTTGTTTTTTTTTGTAATTATCACACTATAAATGCTATAAAAACACATTTTAAACTAGGAAAACTCTACAGACAAAGGTACATGGATAAACCCACAAAAATCAAGCTAGCCAACACACTGCTAATTTCCTCCCTTCTCTGTGGCACCCCCATTTTCACAAACCTTCACTCCTTCCTGCTTAATAAACTACAATGCTGCTACTATAATATTGCAAAATTTGCCACCAGCCTTCAACACCGATCCCACCACTGCCAAGCTCTCAAAGAAATTAATTGGTATGAATTCCTCCAATACCTTAGCTACACTAAATAAGTCTTGCTCACAAACTACTATATAACCCAGAGGAATGCCCTGCACTATTGTCTACCATTCAATCCTACATCCCCTCCAGGAATCTATGGTCCACAAATACATAATTGTATAAAAACCAAAAAAAGAGCAGGACAAAGCCTGTATTCCCAAACCATAGCTAAACTATGAAATGCTCTACCAACAATTTTATTTATTTATAGTTTGTTTGCCAGGATAGCCCACTGGGCCACGAGGAGCCCATTTTCAATGGAGTCCTGGGGAGAAAAGCTCCAGAAAATTACAAATTACAGATTTAACATAAGAGCAAGTTATTAGAGAAATGTAATGTGCAGAAATGAAGCAAAATTAATCAAATAGAAAAACACGTACTAGTGGATTGCACATATTAGTACAATGCAATAAGAGTAATATTTACAAGCAGTCAGAGTTTTTAACAGTTTAACATATTAGCACAATGTAATAACAGAAAAGTCTACTTTTTAACAGTTAAGCAAATTATTAGCCAATTATGTTAGATTCCCTAGAGCTTTCAAATCCTCTCAAAAAAGCCATTACCTTAATAACCCTAAATGTTCATGTGCCCTTAATACCACACCCCATAAAAACTCCTTATTCTTTTTCTAATGAAATCTACAATTAAATACTAACTGTTAAAACAGAGTACTAGTTACCTGTCCTCCATCACGTTAAAAAAAAAACATTGTGCATGAGTTGTGTGCTACTGTGTTTTTGTACTGCTATACCCTAGACAACTGTCTTTTTTATGTTTTGCACATGTATATGTCATTACTTCTCAGCTTCAAACCCTTGTATTATAATGCAGACACATTCTATTAATCTCTGTAACTTTGCTTGTAATCATTTTGTGGAGCTTTTCTCCCCAGGCCTCCACCGAAAATGGGTTTCTGACCCAGTGGACTTTCCTGGTCAACAAATGTCAATCAATCAATAAATAAATATTATAAACTTATTTTTGTACCATGATAATACATTTGACTGTATATTAATGTTTTTATTTATAAATAATTTAAAACAATGTATGGATGTGAAGAAGTCCAGCAATAGTAATGTCTGGGAATTGTATGTGGATGGAGGACAGCAATGATAATCTATGGGAATACTATAAGTGGCTGTGGAGTGGCAAAGGTAATGCCTTGGAATGCTGTATGTGGATGGTGAACAGCAATGGTAATATCTGTGAATGCATGTGCAAGGCGGAGTGCAATGGTAATGTCTGGGAATGTTGCATGTGAATGGAGGATGCAATGAAAATGTCTGAGTGTTGCATATGGATGGAGGATGGCAACAGCAATGTCTGGGAATGTTGCTTCTGGATGGATGACAGCAATGGTAATGTCATGGAATGCTGTATGTGGATGGTGGGCTATCTGGGAATGTATGTGCATGGAGAGGGGCAATGGCAATGACTGGGAACATTGCATCTGGATGCAGGATGGCGATGTTAATGTCTGGAAACATTGTATGTGGATGGTAGACAGCAACATTAATGTCTGAGAACATATCTAGATGGAAGAGAGCAATGGTAATATCTGGGAATGTTGTATGTGGATGGAGACTAAGAATGGTAATATCTGGGAATGTTGTATGTGGATGGAGACTAAGAATGGTAATATCTGGGAATGTTGTATGTGGATGGAGACTAAGAATGGTAATATCTGGGAATGTTGTATGTGGATGGAGACTAAGAATGGTAATATCTGGGAATGTTGTATGTGGATGGAGACTAAGAATGGTAATATCTGGGAATGTTGTATGTGGATGGAGACTAAGAATGGTAATATCTGGGAATGTTGTATGTGGATGGAGACTAAGAATGGTAATATCTGGGAATGTTGTATGTGGATGGAGACTAAGAATGGTAATATCTGGGAATGTTGTATGTGGATGGAGACTAAGAATGGCAGTGTCCGGGAATGTTGTATGTGGATGGAGACTAAGAATGGCAGTGTCCGGGAATGTTATGTGGATGGAGACTAAGAATGGTAATATCTGGGAATGTTGTATGTGGATGGAGACTAAGAATGGTAATGTCTGGGAATGTTCTATGTGGATGGAGACTAAGAATGGTGATGTCTGGGAATGTTGAATGTGGATGGAGACTAAGAATTGTAATGTCTGGGAATGTTGTATGTGGATGGAGACTAAGAATGATGATGTCTGGGAATGTTCTATGTGGATGGAGACTAAGAATGGTAATGTCTGGTAATGTTGAATGTGGATGGAGACTAAGAATAGCAATGTCTGGGAATGTTCTATGTGGATGGAGACTAAGAATGGTAATGTCTGGGAATGTTGAATGTGGATGGAGACTAAGAATAGCAATGTCTGGGAATGTTGTATGTGGATGGAGACTAAGAATGGTAGTGTCTGGGAATGTTCTATGTGGATGGAGACTTAGAATGGTAATGTCTGGGAATGTTGAATGTGGATGGAGACTAAGAATGGTAATGTCAGGGAATGTTGTATGTGGATGGAGACCAAGAATGTAATGTCTGGGAATGTTGTATGTGGATGGAGACCAAGAATGTAATGTCTGTGAATGTTGAATGTGGATGGAGAATGGCAACGGTGATGTCTGGGAGCATATCTGGATGGAAGACAACAACAGTAATTTCCGAGAACATTGTATGTGGATGGTGAACGGCAATGATAATGTCTAAGAATGTTGTACTTAGATGGAAGGTAGCAATAGTAATGTCGAGGAATGCTGTATGTGGATGGAGATTAGCAAAGGCAATGTCTGGGAACGGCAAGTGTTACTACTGTGCAACTCATGCTGGGGGTACTAAATTCAATACAACAGTGAGTGGAAAGGAACCAATGGGTTCTTATTACTGCCACTGTAAGTATTTCCCATCTCATTAGCCAAGGCTCTTAAAAAGCTGCTACTAGTAAGGGGAAAAAATGGCAGCTCGAGTAAAAACTCTCAGTGATGGCACACAGATTTCATGTCATGAAAAGATTTTTACCAGGCTCTCTTAGTACATTAACTCAGCCCTTTGGAACACTGAACATTTATTGGGGTTCACTGAATCAGCCAACCCATTTTCTAAGATGTAATAATGCAGCTTTCTATGCGGTATTAGAGCTACCTATGGAATGAGCATTTCATTTACTGGTTTCCTTGCTGCTGGATCTGCAGAAGGCTATACTACAACATACAGTGAACTGTTAGTACAATGGAAATTTTGATGTTCAGCATACTTGCTAAGTAGTGTTTGCATCACATAGGTTGTTATGCCCTCCTACCAATAGAGTTATTGGAGGTTACTGCTGATATAAAAGAAAAAGAAAAAAACAAATCTTACATGCTCCAAATCTGGAAACCCATCCACTAACTTTGATACACAGTAGCAGCCATAAAATGGCTTGGAGACTGAGTGGTTGAAAGATTTTTGTAGCAGTCTTGGTAAAGAGAAACAAGCTACATTTATGAGAAGATAAAGGATTGATATTTGGCACTTTATTAATGCTGTATGCTGTCGCACCAAATGTACTGCTCAGTAACAATTAGAGATACACTGGCATTTATTAGGTTCATCTGTCAATTCACAAATGTAGCCTCACAATTAAAAATATATCTATATTCGATATGCGGTCCTCCTCTAGAGGGGGTTAAAATAAGGCAAAAATCAGTGCAGCTGACTTCTTCAGCATGGGCAGGTAC
>NC_056749.1:200645088-200672588 GCF_019279795.1 Protopterus annectens
GATGTTTATATTATTGGTAGTGTATGGATTTGAGTTTGTAGGGGGTTCAGGAATGCGTTTAACGATGGTATCAATAAAGTAGGAGTTGAAAGTTTGGGCTATATGTTGTGGGGTCATGTCAGGGGATGGAGATAGATTTTGAGTGGTTCTGGGATTGAGTAGAGAAAATACAGATTTCCAAAAATTCTTGGGGTTGTTTTTATGGGTGGATAGTTGTTTTGAGAAATAGTGGACATAGCTTTATACGTCATGCATAGATCACCTCTGAACAGGCGGTATGCCACTGAGTAGAGCTGAAGTTTCTTTAACCGGGCAGCATATGGCATCTGTTTGAGCCCTTTGATCCTCTTGGTGAGGTACTTTTGGGGTCTTTCCAGTTGCTGCAGGTGTCTGGTAAGGTACATCCCAAAAGGGGCATTGTACTCAATTATGGGCCTGATGAGGGATGAGTAAAGAGGCACGATGACCTCCCCTGATCTAGATGTGAATCCCTTCATGATTAGGTGGGCTATATAAAATGTTTTTCTAACCACTTTGGCCACGTGGTTATCAAATGAGAGATTGCCATCAACTTGGGTCCCCAGGTCTCTAATTACTTCTTCTGTACTTAATGGATTACCACCTATGTGGTAATTTGTGGGCACTTTGTTTTTGCCAAAGGGGATGACTATACACTTTTTGGCATTTAGCTTGAGGCCATGGCTCTGGCACCAGTTGTCTGTTCCTATGAGGCCCTTTTGGAGGATGCTTGTGTCGGCTGGAGAGTCGATTATGGCGCCCAGTTTGCAGTCATCTGTGAACCTGGTCAGCCACAGTCCTTCCGTGTTGGCCTGTACCTCCGAGAAATATATACCGAACAAGAGAGGTCCCAGGACTGAGCCTTGTGGGACACCACTTGTAACTGGTTTGGAGTCTGACATGGCTCTAGCAATTCTAACCATGTGGGTTCTGTCCTTGAGCTAGTTTGCAATCCATCTAGTGACATAGGGGTTTATATTTAAGCTGGTGAGCTTATCTATAATGCCCGAGTGGGGTATTGTATCGAAGGCTTTTGCAAAGGTCCAGGTAGGCTGTGTGGACCACCTTCCCCTCGTCAATGGCCTTGGTGACTGTTTCAAATAAATCAACCAGGTTTAAGAGGCAGGATCTGCCCTTAAAGCCGAACTGGGTAGGATCCAGTGTCTGTAGGTCCCCAATATCTTTATTTATGAGGTCCATGATGATCATTTACATAGCTTTGCAGACCAAGCTAGTCAGGCTTATGGGGCGATAGTTTCCAGAATCCGTTTGAGGCACCACCTTTATGGAGAGGGACCACTGTTGCTGTACGCCACTCTTTGGGCACATATCCTGTAGTAAGGCTGAGATTGAACAGTAGTTTTATGTTTGGGTTTAGCTCTTCTTGGAGTTCATGTAGGAAGCAGCCCGGGACTCCGTCTGGTCCTATTGATGCTGTGTTTTTTGCTTTGGAGAGGGCGGCTCTTACCTGAGTATTTGAGATGTCAGGGGGGCAGCACTCTGCTGGGATAGATATTTGCCCTTTTGGTGGGGAGGCGGGGGAGAAGTTTGCGCTGAACCTGTCAGCTAGGATGTTGGCAATGTCTGTGCGTTCAGTGTATTTTTTGTCATTTTGGACTAATTCTGAGCATATCTGGGAATTACCACCCAGGTTCCTAACATAACTAAAGAAAGCCTTGAGATTATCCTTAGTGTCCTGCGCAATTTTTCTCTCGAAGCTGGCCTTAGACAATTTTATGAGTGCCCGTAGTTTTTTGCTAATACTGATCAGTGATGCCTTCCCTTTTTGGGATTTTGCTCTATCATTTAGTAGCTTCCTCCTTCTATTGTATATAGTTTGTTTATAGCTGGGGTCCACCAGACAGGACGTCTGCCTTTGGAGTATTGGGTCTTGGTTTTATTTGGGATCGCATGATCCATGCATTCCCGAAGGTGTTCATAGAATGCGTTTATAAAGGATTCTGCGGTCTAGACCATATTTTCCACAGGCCCGGGGGCTTTGAAGGATTCCACCTTGGTTTTGAGGAGTGTGAAATTTGCTTTAGAGAAGTTTTTCACTGTGGTTTTCTGGGCAGGGGGTGGGGTCGGGATGTGAATATCCAGTGAGATTAGTTTATGGTCTGATCTTACCAGTGAGGGATACACTTCTGGTCTGGAGCATAGAGTCCCCATGTTGGTGATGATCAGGTCCAGTATGTTTTCCCATCTTGTGGGAGTGGTAACAAGTTGTTCCATAGCATTTGAGTTTATAAATTCTAGGAACCTTTGGGCTAGGGTATTGGAGCTAGAGTAATGCTCCCAGTCTATGTTTGGGTAGTTGAAGTCGCCCAATATAATGGTGTTTGGAGAGACCTTCATATTTTCCAGTGTTCTCAGAAAGGCCGATTGGGGTTCCTGGGTTTGGGAGGGTGGTCTGTAGCAGGCTATAAACTGGAAGGCAGTTTTACCCACTGTTAGTTGCACATGGATAGTCTCTGATGCTTCGTGCTTTGTCACCAACCTGGAGGTGTGGGTATCTTTGATGAATATCGATACTCCCCCTCCTTTTGTGGTTTGGTCCAAGTTTTGGGACCGAAAAGCATGGTATGAGGTATAACCTGGTAGTGCTGGGGTGCTCTCGGGAGCCCTGAACCAGTTTTCTGTTACTGCACAGATATCGATGTTCTCCATGCTAAGGAGAGTTTCGAGTGCGTGCATCTTGAGGTTTAGATTTCTGGCGTTGAGTAGCATTACTCTTAGTTTCTTATCCCTTGTGATACCTATGGAGGTGGGTTTGTCTTTTGAGCCTTGCCTAAAAAAGGCACTATGGGGTAGCAAGAGCCTTTGCCAATATCCGAAAGCCCAGGGGTGACAGGTGCAAGCCGTCCCTAGCGAAGCATCGTGGCTTGTCGAGCATATCATCCCAAGCTGACAGGCATTGGATCCCCTTTGAATGACACCAGTACTTATGCCAATTGTTGAAATTGATCATCTTGTCTTCATATTGTGGCATCATTCTTGGTGAGGGTAAGATGCTACTCAAGGTCAGGGTCATACCGGCCTGGGCTACATGCTCAGAGAGCTCCTTTATGTCTCTTTTCATGTAGTCCAGGGAGGTACGTCTCAGGTCATTCACACCAGCATGGACAATGACTGAGTCATATTTGTACTTGCCTTGGAGTGACCTGAGTGCTTGTGTTATGTGGCGGATCCTAGCGCCCGACAGACTGCTCACCGTGACCCTCTACTTGTCCAGCTTGGTGAGCGGGACGTCAGTGTGCCTGACGATAGAGTCATCTATTACAAGTGTATCGGGTGTGTTGTTTAGTCTTAAGGGCTGTGACTGTTCGGCACACTGGCTTTGTGAGATATGTGTTGCACGTGTTTTGTTTTGGGGTAGCGGTTGCTTGGGTGTCTGCTTTGGAGGTCTCTGCTGCTTAGGCAGATCTTTATTTAGAACCTCCGAGTATGTTTTTGTGTGATTATGTGTTTGGTTTGCTGTCGTGGCAGGTCTGTGTGAGACTGGAATTGTAGTGAGTGTGGTTTCCTTCTCCTCCTGACTGGTTATGCCAGTACTGAGTTGAGAGAGCTTAGCCTCCAGTTTGGCTATATGGTTGCATCTCTCACATGTGTTGGAATTTGTTGGGAGGAGGAGAGGGTTGTATGTGTACATGAGGCAGTTGTAACATTGCCTCAAGATTCCCAGATTCACCAGCTGGACCGGAGAGGAGATTGACAACTGACCTTTGGACATGCTAGAATAATATTGGGAATTCCTTAATAATTGAAAACAGGGGCCGGTGGGGGTGAGGGTGTAGTGTTTTTAATTTTTAGTGCTGACTTATATAATTGCTTTAGCAAGCAAGTGCCAGGTAACTTAAGTGCAATGTGTTACAGGTAACTTAAATGCAAAAATGACAAACAGTAACTTTCTTTCAAGTGAAACAAGGAAATAAGTACAGTAAGCAATGCAGATATCGTGATCCACAGAAGCGCTGAGAAGCCACGTATTAGGTGGAATTAGCGTTCCAGGGAAATAACAAGCAAACAAATAACAAGCATATAAACAAAGCTAGATTCAGCAGGCCTGGATCTAGTCTATGCTACAGCAAACACGGTGTACCAATTTCAGTAAGATACAGTTCAAATATTCAGGCACTATAAACCTTTAACCAGAAATTCCCAGCTCAGAAGGGCAGAGTCCAGCCTCTTCTCCCACAAGAGTGCAGACCACGAACCCTCTTAATGTAAAATAACTGGCCTGAAGCCCAAGTGCCTAAACCAGAACTAATACACTAAGAATAACAGAAACTGGGCTCTCAATCAGCAGTTCCCAACTTAGAAGGATGAAAGCTACCTGTCCTGCCACCACAGTGCATGCCACAAACCTTCCTAATGTAAAACAACTGGTCTGAAGCCCAAGTGCTTAATCCAAAAGACTTAGAATGATAGCTACACTTTAATCAAGTTACAACCAAGCAGTAATAAATACAACTGAATACTTTAGAGAATGCCTGGATTAGTGCTCAAGTTACACAAACAAAGCTAGATCCAGCAGGCCTGAATCCAGTCTATGCCACAGCAAACAAGGCGCACCAACTTCAGTAAGAAGCAGTTCAGATATGCATATATATCAGATATGTGATACAAGGATTCAGCTGAGGGTTGTTTCAGGTTATTTATTTTGTACTCTGGTGGGGCATGTGATAAATTGTGTGTATTTGTAGAGATTAATGCTTTTTGTCAGGGAGTTTAATTCTAGGTTTTGCCAATTTATGTTTGTATCCCTTAGAATTATAGTTTTAGAAGATATATTGTGCGTTGTCCAGGAGAGGAAATCTTCAAGGCGGGGGATATTTTGTGCTGCTGGAATATATATACGCAAGCAATGCAAATCTGTTTATTGCCATTTATTTGTAGTACTGCTATGACTTGTTTCCAGATTGTTAAAGGATGGTATGGTTTTTGGGAAAGATGTAATAGTTAATGATTTGCGATAAACAAGTGCTACCCCACCACTTTCTTTAGAAGCCTGTCTTTTCAGTGTATATTGTAACATGTTGGGACTATTTCTCTGTCCGATATATGTAGCTTGATGCAGATCTTGTTGATAGCTATGATGTCTGAGGAGTATTGTTGTAGCCAGGTATGAAATTCTGTGAGCTTGTTGTAAATGTTACATAGATTTATTGCTGCCAAAAATAGGTTTTTAGTGGAGCATGGTGTATTTGGGCTTGTGGTGGGTCTTATGTTAGAAGATAACAGGAAGAAAGGGTCAGGGTTGCGGTGAATATCACCACTATGAGATAGCAGTAAGTGATGTATTATGAGGATTGGGTAGTAACTTTTTAGATAGAATTTTGGAAGGTTGAGAGAAAAGGTTTTTGTTTTGTTGTAAGCAATTGAGAGAACTTTTGAGTTTAATGGTGTGTTTATGGTTACAAATGAATAGTGATGATGAGATGTTAGAATAACTAACTTTGTTGTGGTGTGTTGTTGTGGGAAGATTGGGAGGTTTTAGTTTGAAGGGATGGTTTAAGTCCTGTTGGATGTTATGAGGGAAGGTGAGTTTGGTCAATATGAAGAGGATTGTGCTAAGAAGAATTAAAACTAAAGGAAGTTTTACAGATGTTTGCATTTTGCTTTAGAAATGATTATTAGGATTCTAGGGAAAGGTGAAGGGTAAAAGCTATGTGATAAGTTGTTGCACTAGTAGGGAAATAAGAGGGGAGTGTACTTTAGAATATGCTGGTTCACTGATTGGGTAGTGATCTTATGGGTTTTGATTGGCTAATTAGTATGTGGGAGTGGCCAGGATAGGTATAAAGCTAATGAAGGATGAGGTGGGCTGGAATGGGAGTACGGTAGGGTAGGGGAGTGGAGTGTGCCCAAGCACAGCGAGGGCAAATGGAGCAGGGTGGTCCAGATTTCACAGATGTGCAAGTCTACAGAAACAATCAGGAAAGGCAGGAGGTAATTTGGACTTGCTTGTTTTGCATACCTTTCTTACTGAAATAAAATAAATTGCTTTTACAAAGCAGTATGTGGGATTTGGAAAGACCAGAATTTAAAAGAGAAAGGGTTTAGTAATAGTAGAAAAATGGGCAGGGGTGTCAAATAGTTAAAACAGCATACAAAGGGAGACTGTTGTTAGGAAGCACAGGATAGGGGCCAGCTAACATCCATGGTAGAGTGCTTTAGTTAAAAAAAAAAATAGAATTAAACAAGGGCGGGCTAGCAATTAATTTTGTCCAGAGGATAAAACATACTTTCTGTATCTTTTGAAAATAACACCAATTCAGAGGTTGCCCAGTTCAGTTAAAGAGTGCCGCAGGTCAGTAGTTTGAGCCGGGGGGGGGGGTCCAGGGAAAGGTAATTTAAAAGAGGGAGCTGGGAAGAAAAGTAACATTAACATGATATACTGCATTTGTTAAGAATAAAAATGCAATGGATACAAAGGTGCTAACAGAGAAGCTAAAAAAAAAAAAAAATCAATAACTAGGTAATCTATACACAGATAATTAAAGCCTCAGTTTGTGATAATGTAACATGAGAAAAGTTCTGGCAGCTAACACTTTCAAAAGACCAATGCAGTTGCAAAGATATGTGTGGATGTAAATAGAAGATAACATTTACAGACCTAAGCAACATGCACTGCTAAGATTTTAAAAATGGATGTAGGAATAAGGACACAAATTATACTATAGATATGTCAAGTGGTATTATCACACATTCTAAACCAATATTGAGGAAAACTGCACATTAATGTCTGGGCAAGTTCTTTTAAACAATGCAATATTAAAGTGAGTAGCAGAGAAATAATATTCCAACAATAACCATGCTCTACATCAGCAATACAGCTCTAACAAGTTTACATCCTACAGTGCCTGGGCCACTCTAATGCTAAGGCTAGGTAAATAGCTTCAAGAGCACATAGAGGTATTGCGAATACTGTCTCTCTTAAAATATAAGATGAGTAGCTTCATTACTCCTTACAAAGATAAAGTGTACAAAATATATATATATATATATATATATATATATATATATATATATATATATATATATAGAGAGAGAGAGAGGGAATGAGGTTCATTGCTAAATATTAGGTAATCAGCCTGTTTACCTAGGGCCATAGGTAAATACTAGATAATTAGTCTGTAGGTTATTACACACTTAGCCAATAACCAGACAGTGACTAAATGTAAGAGTTATCTTTTCTTTGTGAGGTAAACACCTTAACCATTATGCCAATCCCCATCCTCATGGTTCATGCCTTCCCCCCAAGGAATGCAGAGAGGAGCGTTCCTTCCCCTTGGGATGGTCTTGCACATTCCTTTCTGCCAGCACCTCAGACACCAGAGCCACTAATCAAAGCCAAGTTACCTGGGTCACTATTAGGGTCTTATCCCTCTATGCTATGTTGGATGGCTTGTGTGTGTCTGCTTCATATATTTCATTTCACTTTAATCTGCAAACTTAGTGCATTCTCGTACGTCATAACAGAATGGTACACTTCAAAAATAAACTGCAGTTTCCTGTTCCATAGCCATACCTCTCAACTGCCCCTGACTTTGACTCAATTTTTAGCACTGTCCCTCTTAATCCCTCCTATGCCAGGGTAATCCTATGGGCTAGGCTTGTAAAGGCTCCAGGGCCATTGGCCTAGTACACACCTATGAACCTATAAAACTAGGTGACTTTTGGAGGAAAGAGGGTGAATTACACTTAATGAATAATGACAATTAAGAGTTATAGACGTTTTACTTCAGAAAATGTGTATTAATTCATATGCTCCGATTATGTCAACATCTCAAGTTAATAGAACTAAGACTGTAAGTGTGTCCCTGATTTTTAATGGATCTGTCCCTGATTCTAATGAAATTTGTCCCAAATTGGTTGAGAGCTACGTCCATAGCTGCTGACAATAAACCCACATATCTCCATTGTCTACGGAGGCAGAAAGTACCAGAACTGAATTGATATATTGCATCTATTGGTTCTACTGTGAAAAGAAGCAGGATGGGGGATACAAAACTGGACAGTAATAATGCCCACCTTTTTGTAAGAAAAAATTATTTAGTTTTAAAAATGTCTACTGTGAAGTATTACAGAAGAAATTCATAACATTTTTTGTGAGGGACTAGAGTTTTTCACAAAGAATAAAATCCATTTCCGAAACCCCCTAGGTCTAATTTTACAGCAAACTCATGAATATATTTAGTGTTAACATAGCCTTTCATACAATCATGAAATGCAGCTAAGAACACCTCTGATATCAAACCTCTGATTCACATTTCCCAAGTAATACATAACATCTCATGACCAGAATAATTTCAAGGAAATTATCATAGGTATGTTTTTATCAGCTGCTTGTTTATATAGCTGTCCTTCGTGTGAACACACTGCAGACAAGCTGGTTCCAATAACAAGATACATTTCTCCACATGCATCACCTTTCTCTCGAGGAACCTTTCAGCAAGTGATTGGTCTGAAACTTCTGCAAATTCAAAACACACAGACTTAACCTCCCCCTTGCTGCACACACACACACACACACACACACACACACACACACACACACACACACACACACACACACACTTACTTTTGCACTGCATCCTTGACTTTAACCATTTCCATTTGTAGACACACACAAAACATGCACGCACTACATAAAACAGTTTTAATATTCTGATAACAGCATAATCCCAGCAGCCTGCTGCTGCTGTTTGTATATGCTTCATCTCAAACAAGACTCTAAGCAAACAGTTTAACATAGTTTTCACATTGCATAAGGCAGTTGCAGTCACAGTTTAGCATTAGTTCTCATAAATGGAGATTAAGTTTCTTTCCACAGAATAAAACATATTTATATCAGGCTTCATATTTAGGTACAAGAGATTACAAACCGCCATGAGAATCTGAATGCTACTGATATAGTTTACTAAGATATTTTGAGGTTTAACAGCTTCATCAGATTCCCTTTCTATAAAGACAGAGACATCAATATCATCAATCATCATAATCAATGACCCTATTTCTCCATTTTCTGCATGAGGTCAGGGTGTTACCATCTTTCTCAGTTCAATGCCACTCTCCTGTCTTCAGTGATCGTGCCTATGTCAGGTCTTCTCTCACACAACCCATCCATCTCTTTGCTGGATGTTCTCAGTCCTCTTGACTTCTTCCTGTTTCTCTCAAATCATCTTCTTCATCAGACTGTCTTCTGCTTTCCTATGTGCCCAAACTACAATAATCTGTTCTCTCAGACCTTCTCTGCAATTGGAGCTACTTTGGCTTCTGCTCTGATGTAATCATTTAGTCTGTCCAACAGTGTGCATCCTACCACCCATCTTAGGCACTTCATCTCCATTACCTCTAACTTCAACTTCTCTGCCTTCACTGTCCATCTTTCTGTACAATACATTAGTACTGGTGATGCCACTGTTTTGTACACCTTGCTTTTCAGCTTGTTTAGCATTCCTCTGTCACACACTATCCCAGACACTCTTTGCCAGATGGCTGCAGTCCCTCTGACTCTAGCTTTGACCTCCCAGTTCAGACTACTACTCCTCAACCACCCCTATCAGATACTTAAAGCTGTTAACCTGTTCCATTATTTTTCCTTCTATATCAATTTTCTGCCATATATGGAGAGAGTAACAGAATGTAATAACATGAGATAACTATTTGAAAATAGCATGTTTTGACACTGGATGCCCTTTCTTACATTCACAGGAAACAACAACTGGTCAGAAGTTTTTAAATATTTTGTTCAGTCACAACAGTACCCAAGTTATCTGTAGACATCCAAGGTACGTAATAATCTTACTCACTCATTTTTAGGTTATGGAAAGAAGAGTGGGAAATGGATAGCTTGGCTTAAAGTAAACTCATATACACCTTTAGGCATACAAGAAGGATTAGTTCTCAAATAAACACTATTCCCCACTTGGGCATAATAGAAAACTCTCTCAAGTAGGCATCAAGCCATATGTTAGCAGATAGGTAGAAAACTGGCTCACTGATAGAACCCACCTAATCAAAATAGGGTAAGCCACCTCAAGCAGTAGACCAGTAATGAGCGGCATACCCCAGGGATCAGTCTTGGGGGCTCTATTATTCGGGACATACTTCTCTGAGGTACAGGCCAAAACCAGTGAACTATGGCTGACCAGGTTTGCAGATGACTGCAATCTGGGTGCAGTCATCAATTCCCCAAGTGATGTGGATGTCCTCCAAGTGGGTCTCACCCAGACAAATGACTGGAGCCAAAAACATGGCCTTAAACTGAATGCCAAAAAATGTATCATCGTTCCCCTTTGGGGAGAGTGACGTCCCCGCATATCACATTAATAACAATGTCCTAAGCACGCAATCAGCAGTGAGGGATTTGAGCACCCAGGTTGATATCATCCTGAATTTCGAACACCATTATTGCTTCTGTTATATGGAAAGCTTTCTACATGGCCCACCTCATAAGTAAGGGTGTCTTATACAGAGACAAAGAGGTCATAACGTCCCTGTATTCTTTCCTTATAAGGCCAATTATTGAGTACAATATCACCTTCGGCATGTACCTCACAAAGCACATGCGGCAGCTGGAGAGACCATGGAGGTTTATCACCAGGAGAATCCAGGACCTCAAACATCTACCATACACAGATAGGCTAAAAGCCCTGTCCCTCTACTCGGTTTCATAGAGACTCCTCAGACGTGACCTCTGTCTGGCGTACACAGCAATCACAGACCCCGCCTTGATGGGACTGCTGCATATCCACAAGTCAAGCTCCACTCGAGTAACCCATACGCGCGACCGCACCCTGGTCTGTAATATCAACAGGACTTGGTGGCGGGACAGATTTGTGTCCCAGGGACTACCCCATCTGTGGAACAGACTTCCTCTCCATGTCAAGCAGAGTACCTCATTATCCCTTTTTAAGCACAACCTGGATAACTGGATGGGAAACAGAAAATACTCCCCTGGGATTCCACGTGCCCCTGCTGGACAGGGGCTTTGGATGCTGACTTGTCCAAACATGGGCTAAACTCTTGGCTAAGCTTATAAGTGCCTTAGGGCCAATAGCCTAGTAACTTCCTATGAACAGTACGCTTCTTGCAGATTCAGAGCAATACAGTAAGATTTTTTTCTATGTCGATAACCTTAAGTCAGTTTGATGAGCTTGTTCAAATGGAGCAAGAGTAATTTTTGCTAATATAAAATTAAGATCCCAAGGAGGGTGTGAAAACTGGTAGAGAAGGGTGAAGGCTGCCAGCCTAGCCAGATAGAAGTATCTGCACAATTCTACCATTTGTAAATATGAATGTAAACTACAGGCTTGCTGTCTTAAATGTAAAGAAATACTGTTACATGTGGAACTGGAAATAAATGTGACAACAGTGCACTGACCAAAGTAAAGCATGTGGTGACCCTTTGAAGTGAGCAGTGGTGCCGAAAAGTCTAGATGAATAAATTCTATTGTTTTAATCAAGAGTTAAATTGCTAGATTTAAACATGCAAATGTATTTTTATTGCTCTGTTCCTGACCAGCTGCAAGATAACAAAAGGGAGATGTTAAGAATGTAAATATAGTTAATGTGCAGCCTGGGAACACCAGGAAAGTGTAAAAATATGATGTAATGTTTATCAGAACTCAAATAGCAATTTAAACAGAGAGAATTAGAAGGCATTAAGCATTTTTGTCTTGACCATCTAACTCACAGCACTCTGCCTGTTGTCTTATGTAAGCTAACTTAGACTTGTGTTTTCTTTTCAAAATAGCTAGGACTAGAAAGTTTAGACTAAATGTTTTTCTGTTATGTCAGAACTGTACTACTGAATTATTTTAAGTATTTCTGTGTGATCTCTGAACTCTTGACTAGCACTGACTGTGTAGTAGAAAGTATTGTCTTGTGGTTTTCATTATTTATCATTAAATATTTTAAAACCTTTTAACTGTGGCTGGTTTGTGTAGAGATAAGTTAAGCTCTAAGAGTACATTGCATGTATATAAGGATCCTGTACCAAGTCACTCTAATAAGCCTTGACTGATTAGTCATACAACCAATTGGATAATAATATTGCACAGTAATAATTGTACACCCTTTTAAGGGCCTTTGAGTAGCTGATAAATATTAGCTGGGTGGTTGCAAGTAGTACTACTGTATAGTCTGGGTAAAAGGGGCACAGTTGGAGAACCTGTGCCAGCCTTCCCCAGAAGTGTCAGTGTGGTTGTATAAACTCTTATCTCAAAGTGCATGTGTGTGTGTCAGCTACTTGGGCAGGGACACAAAGCACTGGTTGGGCAGAGAGGGTGCTATAGGTTTTAGCTTGCCCACTAGGCTGAGATCTGGACCCTATAACTGTGCCAATAGGGAGTCTTATTGGGGACATGGAGAGCAAGGGAGCAACCAGACCCAGACTGACTGTGATCTCTGTGTGCTCTTAAGGGAAATTGCACTTTACTGTGTGTATTTGTTATCCTTCCCTCTCACATGAGATGCCCTCTCTGGTGTTAGTGGTGAAGACTGAGGCTCCTTGATTGCTGGGCCAGGGCACGGGCATCACAGAGGGGACGAGAATCCCTTAGGTAAACAGAGAAAGAAGACTGAAAAATCTGAGCGATATCTTGAATCAGCTTCCCTCTCTTATAACACTTTTTAATGATTTCTGCAGCAGAAGGTACAAAACTAAATCTCTACCCAAGGGAGACTTAAAAATTTCATTTTTGACATCATCTTGGAGGTTTTAGATATGCACCGGGTAAATCTCCTAATAACAGTTCCAGTGGCAGCAGCCTAGAAACTGGCATCAGTGTTTCGAAAGAACACAGTTGTTGTAGTAGAAGAACAAAAGACAGGACAACAATCAGGATATCATCAGGTTTGTCACCACTTCTAGGCGGATCATCAACCTAATTAGGGAGGTGATATCTAAAAATTGAAATATGTTGATGGCCAATGAGGAATTGTGTCAGGCCCTTGGTCCCAGATGTAAATATTCGTTTCGGAGAGGTAAAACAGTGGGGGCCTATTTTTCACACTTTAAACAGGATGGTACAAGGGGAGCTACCAGTCACTAAATAACTATTACTGGGGACAAATTGTTAGGCTTTTTCTATGCAGTCATTGTTCCTTGTGTAAGTATATGCACAAGTCTAAACAGTTCTCCACTAAAAATACTGGTCAAGTTTTTGATATTAGATTTTTTTGCAAATTGTGGAAGTGACTGGGTGGTGTATTTTGTCTCTTGTACCTGCTCGGCCTTCTACGTAGGGCAAACTTCTCGTCCCCTTTGGATATGTATATCCGAGCACCTAAGTGATGTACGTAATAGGAGAATGACTAATGCTCTAAAGACACTGTATTTCCCATAATACTGCTCGATTTTATTTTACTATCATTGACCAAATTCAGGGACACAAAGGTAATAAATTTGGCTGGCGCTCCATTTTAAATAAGAAGAATTACTGGATTATAAAACTAGGGGGTAATTTTTCCCCCCAGACTTAATGATCATCTATAATATTTTGGGATTAATATGAAATGATTTATCTGGTTGATTAATGATTTTATATACTATTTTGGGATTGACAGGAAGTGATCTAACAGGAAGATAGAAGGGGTTTACTATTTAAATAGTTTTTTGTCATTATGCTGTTCATCACTGAAGAAGGTAGTTATGCCGAAACTGGTATGATGTTCATATGGTCATTATAGCTTAATAAAATATTTGGGTGCTTAGTACACTTTGGTGCTGGCCATTGTTTTTGATAACATAATCTGTCCCTTCACATTCATTTTGAGGTTCAGTCTCTTGCATCTTTAGAAAATGAAAATTCCCTTTTTCTTTTACCAGAAACAGGCATACAGGAAAGATTAAGAGCCTACACTAAACCTTGAGCCAAGCCTAATAAATTACTTCTGCCAGTGTCGATGGGACAGTAGAAGAAATATGTTTAGTTTGTCATTTCTTTATTACAAAAATTCCCTGCTCCTTCTTCCAGGACCAATAAGAGTTGCTATCCCTTGGCTGTCAAAGCCACACCAACAGACACAGAGGACATGTCTAACCCTTGGTCCATGGTGACTGTTGGGACTAAACCAGAAGGACAAAGAAAAAAATAAGTGGTCTGTGGAACCAGATTTGACACGGAATAGTCACCCATCTGAGGCCGAGGCATATTATTAGCTTGCTGTGGTGGCAAAGAGTGTTTAACAATAATTTTCTTTTATTAAAAAATAACTTTTTCCCCTGATAATACATAATAAAAGCATTTGAAACACTTTCACAAGCTCCAAAAACAAATACTATTTTCTCCCAGAAAAGGTAGCTTATGCTTGTAACAACTTTTTACCTCAAAAGTAAAAATACGATGCTCCCATTTAAAAGTGAACAGAAGTCATAACTGTCAATATAAACACCTTTTCTTAGCTAAAATGGAAACATTTTACAGAAAACATAAAAGTTTTCGGTCACAAAAATCCCCCCCCCCCCAAGGTAACTTACCTGCCCAGCAATTGAACAGCATTAGTTGACCTTTGATCCTCAAAAGCCCATGGAGGTACGCTCTCTTCAGCAGCAGGGAAGCTCTGAAGGGCTTGGCAACCTGAGCTGACTAATGGTTTAGGCACATGGTAGGTGCCTTGAAGCTGTGAAAACTGGTTAGCTGTTGTATCCTTTGCATGATCCATTTAATATAGCTTAGGGTACTGCAACAGTGGTCAATATAAAGATCATCATTTACCACCACATATGTGACTGCAAACCTCAGAAGTTTGTGATCAAATGAATAAATGAATGTAAAAATAACCACCACAAAGAAATGTATCTTATTGGCACAATGTTGTCAGAATATATTGTTCAAACCACTGCAGCCCCACCACACACATCACACACACACCTCTCAAGCTCTTAGCCCAAGGGTTAAGTAGAAAGCTAGGAAATAATGGGGGACAAAAGACCAAAATTAGGGACGGATATTATTGTTATATATAGTCTTTGTATTACTATGCTATTTCTGAAGACTACCAAGTCGGAATCCAAATGTCTATCAGTATTTAGTGAATGAAATCCTCACTGATTTGTCAGAAAAGATACAAATGTTACGAGGAACATACCAAAATATGAGGCAAAACCAGACACACAGGCACATCAGAGAAAACAGACCATTTAAGTCTTGCATATGTACATATACTACACACACACAAAACTAATATCAGTTACATTCATTTGTGCACCCCAAAAGTTTGAAAGTAATCAAATGTATTAATTAATAATCCAAAAACTGCCACAGGAATGTGCCTTTGCAGCTTACTGCTGTCAGAATACAAAATGCCTTTGTATGTAACCTCTATCTGTAAGCCACTCCCCTTCCACATACATCCCAATCTCTTAGCTCAAGAATTAAGCTGAAAACTAAAAGTTAATGAGCGACCAAAAGACCAAAATCAGGGACATATACTGCCATGGGTACTGGAACCATAGGGTGGGGGTGGGGGGCAAGAGCCCCTCTCCACTTTCAACAGCTGTCCAATGGGTCCTGAAACTGCTGCCAGTGTAGCAATTACATGGAAACATTTGTAATGGCATTTCTGAGGTAATCACAAGCTTATGCAGCCAGAAAAAGATGATTTGAATTATAGACTGACATTTTCTAGCAGCCCGAACTAGTGGTTACCATGGAAACACCTATGTGAGTGTTTCTGAAGATTACCAATCAACTTCTTTCCTCAAGAATTTTGGGCAAGGCCAAAAATAACAGGAATGAAGGCTCAACATCAGGTATCATTTTTAAACATTGCTTATTCATTTAAAACTTTAATGGAATGTTATAACTCCTCTGTACTTGACCCTCATCAGACCATTAACTGGCTCATAGGTGTTTTCTAGGCAGACCACAAGGGCTTTTTAAGCCTAGCAATGTATCCCAAATCTCTGACAAGTTCTGATACCTTTGATATGTGTAAGCAGGGGCTTGTGAGATGAAACTTTTACAAGCAGGGGCTTAGAAGATGAACCATTTACAGGCTGCCTGTGTCCATTAGAGACATAGGTGCCAAACCAGAAATGAATTTCCTGTTCCCCATCCAATTGTCCAAGTTACCATTGAATTGGGTTAGGGAGAACTCTGCTTCACATGGATGGGGAGCCTGTTCTAGAGACATGGTAGTCTCTGGGATACATACCTGTCTCTTCAGCAGGTCCTATTTATATCACAGGTGAGGTTTAAATCTTACAAGTAATTATTGTGCTGTTTATTTTGTGGATATGTAGGAGGTCCAAAGTGGGATCTGACAATGCCTTCTATGCCAGGCATAGATCTCCCCTCAACAGCTTGTAAGAGACAGAAGAGGGATAGAGCCTTGAGGCGGTCTGCAGAGGAAATGTTACATACGCCCTGTATTCTTTTAGTAAGAAACCTCTGTGGGCATTCCAAATGTTAGATATGCCTGGGTAGGTACATGCTAAAGGGGTCATTTTACTCAAAGATAGGTCTGATGAATGCCAAATACAGTGGAACAATGACTTCCTTGCACCTAGATGCTATACCTTGGTTTATAAGTTGCACGACATAGAATGATTTCCTCATTACTGTAGACACGTGATGGTCAAAGGCTAGATTACTGTCTGTGTGTGTCCCAAAGTCCCTGACTACTGGGTCAACACTTAGGTGTGTGCCCTCAGTGATAGCTACCAGGAGTGGCGGACTTCCTGAAGGATACTATTATGCATTTCTTGGCATTTAGTTTTAGTCCATGGGTCAAACACTAGTTATTTGTCTGTGTCAGTCCTTCCTGGAGATTGTTTGCGTCAGTGTGGGATTTAAGGACAGCTCCTAATTTGCAATCATCTGCAGATTTAGCCAGCCAGATGCCACTGACATTAGCCTTGTCTTCAGAAAAGTAAATGCCTAAAAGAAGCAGTCCCAGGACCAATCTTTGAGGGACTCTGCTTGTGACTGGCCTCTTTATAGAGGTAGTCTCTCCAATTCTAAATTCCTGGGTCCGGTCTGTGAGTCAGTTGGATATCCACCAGGTGACATAAGGGTTTGTACTGAACCTCTTGAGTTTTTCAACAATGCCCGAGTTGGGTATTGTGTCAAATGCCTTGGGCAGGTCAAGATAGACAGTGTGAACCATTTTACCCTCATCCATTGCTTTGGTGACCTTCTGAAAAAAGTCCACCAGGTTGAGTAGGCATGACCTGCCCTTGGCGAAACCAAATTGAGTTGGGTTGGGTCCAGTGTCTTCAGCTTTCCTATGTCATTACTGAGCATTTCCATGGCATTCTGAAGTCATTTATACCATTGAAGAAAGCACTAAAGTGTGTTTTAATAAAAGAGGATCCATATTTCTGCCACTTGTCTTTTGGTTCATTTTTCTACTTTTCTAGCATTTCCATGATTATTTACATGACTTTGCATACAAGACTATGGAGACATATGGGTCTGAAGTTTGAGTCTGTAGATAGCCCACCTTTGTGAAGAGGGGTGACCATTGATATTCTCCATTCATGAGCCACAAAGCTTGTTTGGAGGCTACAGTTAAATAGTGATTTCAGATGGCCTGACAGGTCATATTTCATGCTATTTAGAAGGCACCCTGGGATATTGTCTGGGCCTATTGATGCAGTGATCTTGACCTTAGAGTGAGAGTATTAAGGACCTGTTCCCAAATGATACAGGAGGAGATATATTTAATGGTATTTCCTAAGGAAAGGTTGAGGGGAAGACAAGGGTAAAGTTGAAGTTGAATTGTCAGACAGTAGATTTGCTGTATCTTCTGTCTCGGTAGGTGGCTCTGTTTACAATGAGCTCTGCACACAATTGTATATTGCCTCTGAGATTGTGGACATAGCTAAAACAATGCCTTGTGGTTGTCCTTGGATTGGATGTCCAATTTTACCTCAAATTTGGCTTTGCTAGACTTTATTTGTCCTCTGAGTTGTTAGTTTAGTTTGATGAGAGTGCTTTAATTCTGCTGGGTGCTGCACCTCCTAATTTTTGTCAGGGTGGCTTGTTTTTTTTTTTTTTTTTTTTTATTTTTGTACTTCCTACTGGGTACACATGTCTCTATGCAGCTATTAACATTCTTATGTAGGGTTTCTGTGAACAGTTCTGCGTAGGCAGCAGTGTTCTCGGGGTTTATGGAGGCTTGAAATTTTGCCACTTGATAGCAGGAAGTTAGCCTCAGAGTAGTTAATATTCCAAGGTTAGCTAGTGTTCCAAGTTTTACTTTGAAGACCATTTTGTGGTCTGACCTTACCAGAGAAGACATTACACTAGGAGGTGTGCAGCACTCTTCCATGTTAGTGAGGACCAGATCCAGTATGGTTACACCCCTGGTTGGTGTATTGACAATCTGGTCTAAGGAGTTTTTTCCAAAATCCAGGAATCTCTGTCCCTGTACATTTGGTGTCATACAGGATTTCCAGTTAATAGTGGGGTAATTAAAGTCACCCATGATTATGGTATTGGGTTGCATGGTGAGCATTTTCAGTAAGTTTAAATAAAAAGTATGGGTTTCCTGGGTCATAGATGGGGACCTATAGCTTTGCAAGGAAGTGGTACTAGATTTTGTCTATGATGACTTCAGCATGGAGAAACTCAAATGCATTGTCCTGTTTGACCAGCCTTGAGGTACATTTATTTTTTATGTAAATCAAGACACCTTCACCTTTAGTCCCTGTCTGTGTAGTAGCTGATCTAAATGTGTGGAAGGCATTATAACCGCGCATTGTCGGTGTGCTCTCCACGGCTTTTGACCATATCTCAGTGACTGCACAGACATCAGTATTTTCTAGGGTGAAGAGAGCTTCTAGGGAGTGAAGTTTTTTTTTTTGTTTGTTTAAATTCCTAACATCGAACAGCAGTACCTTCAGATTTTCTTTGTTTTGATTTATGTCTGAAGTACTTTCAGTTTGGCATGGTCTAAAAAAGGCACTACGGGGGAAGACAATGTTTTAGCTAATATTTGAAAACCTAGAGAAGATAGGTGCAGACCATCCCTTGCATAGCAGGGTGGTCTGTTGACCATCTCCTTCCATGCTGACAAACATTGCACCCCTTAGAATGACACCAGAAAATAAGCCAATTATTAAAATCAGTCACCTTTTCGTATTGTGGCATTATCCTTGGAAAAGGTAAAATGTTGCTCAGTGCTAGGCTCATACCAGCCTGGGACACATATTCCAAGGGCTCCATGATGTCTGTCTTGTAGCCTGGGGAGGTACTTCTCAGGTCATTTACACCCACATGGACTATGATAGAATCATACTGGTACTTGTGGTGCAGTGACCTAAGTGGGTGGATCCTAGCCCCTGATAAGCAACAGACCGTGACTTTATTACTTAGCCTGGTGAGAGGGCCATCAATATGTCTCACAATGGAGTCTTCAATGACCAGAATATTGGATTGTGTGGTGGCTTGCCTTATGGTCTTAGAAGTAGAGGCTCCATGAGATGTGGCTGTATGTGTTGATGTTGTTGTTTTGAAAGAATGCATTCTGGGATGCTGAGGGTATTTTTTATGTGTAGTTCATCTAGGAGGTCTTTGGGGTTTAGCAAAGTTACATTTAAGTGCCTCAGCATATGTGGGTCTATGTGTCTGCTTTGAATTGTGTGATGGGTGCAGTGTGTGTACTACTGGCAGCCATAAGGACATTAGAATTGCTTTTATGGGAGAACTTTGCCTCCAGTGACATTGTGTAAATACATCTCTTACATACCATATCAGTTTGTTTGAGAATTAACTGGCTGTCAATAAATATGCCCATATCCACCAAGCTGGTAAAGGAAATGGTGGGAAAGTTCATATCCATGGCAACAGACCCATTTTATTTAGTAGATAGTTGCAGTGAGAATATAAAGCAGTGTCAGGAGTATCAAATGTGCAACTCTGGAGGCAGTGCTTGTCACTGCAAACTAGTTCTGTGAGCAGCTAGATATTGGTGAAATCTCAGTTGTGCTTTTACAGGAAAAATGTGAATATAAAGCAATGTCAGGAGTATCAAATGTGCAACTCTGGAGGCAGTGCTTGTCACTGCAAACTAGTTCTGTGAGCAGCTAGATATTGGTGAAATCTCAGTTGTGCTTTTACAGGAAAAATGTCACAAGGTGTCTGTCTATACAGGGCATTGGCAAACACTTGAGGAGAAACTAATAACTAGACCCTAATGAATTATGGACAAATCAGGCAGTACTTATCGAAAAGAAAGAATTGCTTGTCAAGAGTAATGAAAAGAGGGAAGTCACTTGAATGGCTACTACTACTGCTGGTCACGCTGCTGAGATACAATGCTCACTTGCTTCTTTTCACACCAGAAGCAAAACATTAGCACCAATCCCAAGATGAGAAGCAGGCCACAGTCTGTTTGGTGATCCACAGTCTTGTCACAGATGATGCAGGGTCTGTAGGCTTGATATAGCCTTTTCCTGGTAGATGCCGTGAATAGCAATCAGACTAATCAGGAACTTAAGGCACATACACTCACTGTCCAACCAGAAACAGTCAGGAATCAATGCACTCTGCTTCTTCTCTCACTAGGAGCAAGATATAAGCTCAGATTCCAAGCTGGCACCTATGAAGCAGTTATCAGGCTTTCTGTTGATCAACAGTCTCCAGGGAATAATGTCTTTGTGCTCCTTCTCTCACCAGAAGCACAACGGAAGAACTAATCCCAAGACGACAACTGACAGACAGAATGTGGGCTCTCCAATAATTCATGGTCTTGCAGTAGATGCTTCTGATTTTAAAGGTAAGATGGAAAAATATATCCTAAGTATTGCAGTGTTTCACTAAGCAGCTAGATATAGGGGGGGGGGGGGGTTACTAAGCTTTGGCTAAGTGGAGAGCCACTAAGTTTAAAAGAGCAAGACAGATTGAAAGGGGTGGGCACTTTGTATTCTGGTTCCATAGAATACAGTGGGATGGCCAATAAATTTAAACAATTGAAGGGAAGTGATTTCACAAAATGATAATCTTGTGCTTACTCAACAGCCAATAAAAGGGGAGCGAGAAGGAGATATGTGGTCAAATTCGCATATGGGGCAGGCAAATAAAAAGACAGCCGAGTTTAAAAAACACAACAATGCCAGGGTGTTGATGACTCACAAGAGAAACAGCTGTGGTCTCTTTCCTAGTTTAAATATACAATAAAAACAGAAAACAAGTAAAATACAATGTAAAAAAAAAAAACAAATCACAATATACATAATAGAAAAAGCAGTAAAATAATATAAATACAAGAAAGCAAAAACAAACTAACCCTTCCCTCACAGCAAGTTGTGTCAGAGTCTTGGTGAGCTTTCCAGTAAAGTACAATACTCCCTTTGGCATATACCTCACCAGACACCTATAGCAGCTGGAGAGACCACAAAGGTTTCTCACAAAGAAAATTCAGTGCCTCCAAAACATCACTAACATGGAAAGACTGAAAGCCTTTCACTGTACTCTGCATCCCACAGGCTGCTGAGAGACAACTTGTACCTGCCCTATACAGCAGTCTCTGACACTGCCCTAATGGAAACACTGCACATATGCAAATCAAATGGAACTCTAGGGGATCTCAGCCTAGCCTGTGACATCAACAGAACAAGTGGAGAGACAGCTATGTCTCCCAGAGATGGTCTCTCCTCTGGAATAAACTATCAAATTCACATGAAAAAGAGCTTCTCAATGACCCTATTTAAGCACAACCTAGACAATTGAATAGGAGACCATAAATTCACCGAGGGTGACACCTATGCCCATCATGGACTGGGGTAGTCGCTGCTGATCATAGACTCACCCTGCAAGTAAAAACTATGTCCCTCATGGACTGGAGTAGTCAGCTTCTGATCATAGACTCACCCTGCAAGTAAAAACCATCTAGCCATAGTCAGTAAGGGAACACAGGTATAACATGGCTAGGCTTGTAAAGGCCCTAGGGCCATTAGCCTAGTAACCTCCTATGAACCTATAAATACATTTTGTATCAACATGTATTTTCTGAACAACTGAAGTGTGAAACTTTAATGCCTGTCATTACTGACTGGCTGTAATCCTCTGCGTACCTTTTAACTTTTGCTTGGGGATGGGGAAAATTGCCAAAATTAAGGACAGATTTCAAAATTTCTTCTTAAAAAATGTGAAAGTTACTAGAATAGCAACAGGTTTTGCATTACCATGCATTTTCTGAAGGATATGAAGTCTCAGACTCAAATGCCTCATTATTTAGTGAGTAGAATCCTCAGTTGTTTGCCAGAAAAGCATACATTTCATGAAGAACAGATAAAATATGAGGCAAAATTCTGGAGTGTTGAGAGGTATGATCCTGAATGATTTTCCACAAAATCAAAACATTTTAAAAGGGACAGAACAAATATGAGACAAAGTCAGGGATGTTCTGCAAACTTCTGGACAGTTAGTTTATTATTTACTTACCAATTACTATTTGTTTACTGCTCTATTGATTCTTCAGCCACAACCCAGGATCAATAGCAGTAAACACAAGAATTTGCACAAATACAATAAGACATGACACTCATGTGCATTCTTTATATAGCTGATAGGTACGCTCTACAATCCAGCCATTCACAAGCCCTTTTACCCATTTTTGCACATGGGGTCATCTACAGCCAATGATCACACCACCAGGTGGCAACCCCTACCTCTGTTGTGCTTTCATACCCCCCCCCCACACACACACACACACACACACACACACACACACACACACACACACATGCTCTATCAGTCAAGTTTAATTTCCATAAGTTGGAACAGCCTGAATGTTTATTGCCTTTCATCCACTGAAAACCATGATAGACAGACGAGTCAAAGCCTAACAGCTCGTTTTTTTTTTTGACAGACTTTTCTACAAAGGGTATATTTCACTGGCGCTAGACTGACATCCAACATAGAAATCATTTTGTTGTATTTAATTCTTAAGTCATTCTCTTGCAGGATTGTTATAAGAGCAGACCGAGATCTCCTGACAATCTATGGAGTAAGCCATAAAAACAGTTCAGATTTATAGTTTCAAAGATATTCCGAGGACATCATTTTTTTAAGGCCAATAAATCTTATGACCGCATATACCTTGTCAACATCCTCCTTCAGACAACAAACTCCTTTTTCCAGGAAGGCCATACCAGTAAAATTTGTGGAAATCCATTCAAGCACTAGTTTATGTTTTAAGTAAGATAGTCAATCACACTGCTTAACACACAGAAGAAATTTATTAAAAAGGTTTGGAGGTGCTGCCTTATAAGCATGCCTCTCTACTGTGATGTATCTATCTGCTGATGAAGATTTAGGTTTCTGGTTCAAGTACTGGTCGAGATATTGGACATGCACAAAAACAGGAGGTCCAGGACAACTAGGTCTCCAACGGTGAGGTAAACAAGACATATCTCACCTCAAAAGTCTGTAATACACTGAATAAAGGGATACAGCTTCCAGCATATCTTGGTAGCTCAGGGACTTTAGGCCTGTGATCTTTTTGGTTAGGAACTCTCCTGCCCGCTATATACCCCAAATGTGCCCCCTATTTTCCCACATACCTCAGATTACTTTTTTCTTATTTTTTTTCATACTTTGTTGTACTCTTCAGATTTTCCCTGAATTCATTCAATATATCCTAACTGGCCAAGATTACAACCTAAATAAATAATCAAATTAATTAGAGGTGTTTGCATCGCAGAAGCCATTGCATTCTAAAATCAGTAAGTTGCATTTACAAGCTTTTTTATTCAGACTTTTTGAGCCAAAGACAGCCTGAGCAAAAATCATGGCTAAAGAAGGCAAGTCATTCTTCCTCTTCATTTTCTTCCGGAATCCTTGTAATACCGCCTAAATGGCCAGGACTGCAGCGTTGTAACGGTGGAAGAAATAATAGAATTTAGCTGACAGTCGGGATGCTGATTGGGCCTTAGAAGCCATGGAATTCTAGATACTGTGAGGTACGTATTAGACCCCCCCCCCCCCCATCATTTTGTTACAATCATAACTAACTAAAGAAATTCAATCCTGTTTTTTTCTTTCAGTGAAGAAATAAACTATGCCCAAGGCTTGATCAAAGTTGATAAAAAAGTAGTTCCCAATAAACTGAGAAAATAAATGCTTGCAAGGATACATAAATCCATCTTAAGATAGTGTTTGTTTGCCTCCCTATCAGAAGAGGAAAAAAAGTCACCTTCTAGATATCCCTCCAATGTTAGATGAGAATAAAAGTAAATGGATAAATGGTATCGGTCACCTATTTGAAGTTACTGCTGTCACACATCATACAGCTTGCCTCTTTACCCCCACCCCCAAAAGACAGCTACCATTTCTGTATCCATCTAACAACTAGGATATAGTATAGTAACACTGGAAAGCTGTTAAATACTTCATTTTGAGTCCTAATGAGTATTTAATGCTTTGAATGACTCTTCTGTGATGGGTTCCCTCTGTGTGTTAACAGCACTGCTGCACTTTTTTCTCTAACTTTTCAATATATGGTTACAGGATCAAATAACATACTAGCTTCATTTGTATGTTTGGGTAAAATTCTTGTGCACCTATTTTAAATGTAGCCCATATTTACACTATATATTTTGCGTCACAAACATGCTTCTAATATAGCAACAGACAGCTAAAAAAAAAACTGCTCTTTTAGATCATGAAGTGCTCCTTCTGCCTTCCACTCCACCCCACCTACCTTCATCAGCATCAGTGTACACTGCCCTTATAAACTTTGAAGAAAGTTGCAAGAAATTAGTATATCAGCTTGCGTTTCATGTCTAAAACTCAAGTGTCTGTCATTATTATTTTGTAGTGATTGCATTCCTCAATTATTAGCTGAAAACATAAACATTACAAGTAAAGAACAGTCCAAAATATGAGGCTGAATCAGAAACATTCTCTGAAATCAGGGTCAGTTTATTGCATTCATGTGTCCCCCAACACATACAAACACAGTCACTCGCTTATGATAAAATACTTACCTACATGCATAGTAGCTAAGTAGCACACGTAGGGCTGAATAAAAAAAGAGGCCCATATTTCAGCAATAAATCCACTACTTGCACCTTTTACTTTCAGTTTCAAACTGCCTCATTCTCAGCCAGTCACATGACACAGCCTCAGTAAATAGAAATGTCTCTTTGCTGCCTCCTACAGCCGCTCAATGAGTTTTTTTTTCTCCCTGCTCATTTTGCTTTCAGTAATAGGTAGGAAGTCCTATAATATTGGTAGGAGGTTGGCATAATGGTTAAGGTGTTTACCTTACAAACAGAAGGTCCAGGGTTTGAGTCGCACATGGGGTAATTGGCTAGGCAGAAAGTGACTCACAAGAGCAGTTAGCCTAGTACTAATCTATGAACCTATAGGCTGGGATGCCCAGCCCAGTAAAATGAGTTTGTTTTTTAAAGTGGACATTAGAAGGTCTCAGAACTCTGACCTCAATACCGGTAACGCTAAAGCTACCATTTTTTTTATAATAAAAAAGACTAAAAAAAAAAGTACATAAAAAATACATTTTCCCTTTTTTTGGAGGGGGGGGGGCTACAGCCCAGCAGCCAGTACCATAAGCCTCCCCTCCGTATCTGCCATGACCTTATCTAAACCTGGTGCCTTCCCTGACTTCATATTCCTTATTGGAGCAGTACAGCTTGTGTGGGGTTTTCTTCATTCAGAAGCTGCTGGAGGTACTCCTTCCATCTGTCTTTGATATCCTGTTGACTGTTGAGCAAGCTTTTGCTGGCATCCATTATGAATGACTTCCCTTAGTAAAATACTAAACTTAAAATTTCTTGCAGTAGTGAATTTGTATGAATACCACAGTTATATATCAGGTATAATTAGCTTTGCTTAATTGCTGCCTAGCAATGCAAATGTACACAGATAAATATAAACAAATATGACATCTTTCTATACCACTGTTGCAGTATTCTATATAGAAGGGATGTCCCACTCATGGCAGCCCAATAGTATGCAAACAACTATAAGATCTTGCAAGCACCGTATGTCACATTCATGCTCCATGCACAGAACATAGGGCATAAAAGGGACGTGCAACTACCCAGAACTTCTTTGCCACCAGTTCGAATGCCATTCTTGCCAGTTGGTCTGAACACTTTGTTGCTGTACTGAATATTTAGAAACACCAGATGTGTCCTATTGTTTTTTTTTTAATGCATTTTTCTTAGTCTTGTATTTTATTTTACTACTTAGAGAGCATGTCATCCAAGAAGGGAAAATGTCAGTGTGGGAGGCAGATTCCCCATAAGGATCATCAGGACAGTGTCTTTTTTGTTTGAGTGCTTCTCAATTCCCACGATCATATCTCTTGTAGTATCTGTAAGCCATTGTGCCTAAGAGACTCAGAACCCATTTGTCTTCCCTGACCATTTATCTTGAAAACAAATGGCTTAAACAGTTAGCCCAGGATACCATGGCAGAATTTTTTAACCCTGACATACTCCCACTAGGTAAGAAGAAGGCCACAAAGTCTCAGCCAGATTCTTTAGTTCCCCAGCCTCCACCGGACATCCCCCTAGCAGCAGGTAATAGCTCTGTTGGTCATTCAGCGTCTACTTTGGATACCTCTGCCACGACCCCATCTGAGGCCGGTATGGATACGTCTTTTCACATGTCCTCTGAGGACTTGCAGGTGTCTCTTATGGACATTGAGCGGGAACCATAGTTATCTTGGAGGGTCCTAGAGGGATTCCTCAGATATTGATATGGGAGGAAGTTCCAAGTTCTCTTATCAAATTTCGCCAAGGGTTGGACCTCCAGTATTTGTTAGGGCCAATGTTCTTTCTAAGAAAAGACAAAAACTGAAGCATGTTTTTGTCCATTCTAAGGATCCTCAAAGGAAGTGGCAAAAGTTTACTCAGGGCTTGTTTTCTGCCTTAATGACCCTAAAGCCTCCTCAAGGGGTTTCGGTACCTGCTCCTCCTTGGACCTCTACCCCTTCTAAACATCTTAGGGAACCGGAGTCCTCAAATGAGGATTCATTGTCTGGTGAGGGGTCTTTGTCCTATTCTTCACACATGCCTTCACATTTGGCTTATGGCTCTGATGAAGAGGAGTCTGTTAGACCTGAGTCTCCTTTCGAGGCTAGGATGATGCAATTCTTTAAGTGTGATTGTTCTCAAGTGTTTGATATTCAGAGAAGGTATTATGAGCTGCTTCAGGTGGACACTCCTAAACCTTCTGCAGTGCCTCCTGTGCTGGCTGCCTTGTTTGATACTTTCATTGCTGCTTCTAAGTCTCCTGATTCTCAGCCTCCTGCTCCTATGAACCTGATAGGTTTGATAAAGTTCCTGAGGGTTGTTAATTTTTATTTAAATGTCCTTCTGCTGATCCTGCTGTGGTGTCAGTCTCTTCTGACAAATCTTCTAAACTTCTGCTCTCTTCCAAACTTTTGCCTTCTGATATAGATAATAGAGCAATAGAGAGGGAACTACTACAGGTGTTCTCCACTAGAGAGGCTACAGTTAAATATTTAAAGCAGGAGGTATGATAGGC